>NC_064814.1:21949990-22106987 GCF_023721935.1 Panthera uncia | reverse complement strand
TTTTTTTTTTTTTTTTTTTTTTTTTTTTTTTTTTTTTTTTTGTTCATCTTACTTGGTATTCACTGAGCCTTGATTCTGAAAATTTATATATTTTACCAAATTTGTAAAGTTTTCAGCTATTATTCCCTCAGCTGTTTTTCTGTACCACCCTCTTTTGTCTTTCTTTCTGGAACTCTGATGGCATGGATATTAGACTTTGGGAATTGTCTTGTAGGTACCCGAAACTCTCTGTTCATTTGTTTTTTCAATATTGTTTTTCAGAATGAGTAATTTCAACTGATCTATTTTCACGGACTCCACCATCATCCCCATTTTGCTATCGATTTTTCAAACAAATTTCGTTATTCTTTTCAAAAGTAAGAATTTTAGTTTTAGGTTCTAAATGTTTCATTTGGTTCTTTTTCATATCTCCTATTTCTCTACTGAGGCTATCTTTCATTCATTTCCAGAGCATTTTATCTTACTTTCTGGAGCCTAATTATCATAGTGACTTTAAATTATTTGTCTGATAGGGGAGGCTGGGTGACTCATTTGGTCAAGTGTCTGACTTTGGCTCAAGTCATGATCTTACAACTCGTGAGCTGGAGCCTTGCGTCAGTCTCTGTGCTGACAGCTCAGAGCCCGGAGCCTGGTTCAGATTTGGTGTCTCCCTTTCTCTGTGCCCCTCCCCTGCTCATGCTGTGTGTCTCTCTCTCTTTCTCTCTCTCAAAAGTAAATAAACATTAAAAAAATTTTTAAATTAAATTATTTGTCAGATAATTCCAACATTAGTTTTATCTACTTATTCCCCTGCAAGTTGTTGAGGTTTTCTTGATTCTTCATAATCATACTCAAGTAATTGTGGGTTGTATCCTTAAAAGAATTAATATTAGTGCATGAGATTCTGGATTTTTTAAAAATCCTATGGATTTGGCAATCATCTCTGTTAGGCTTTAACACAAGTAATAACCTATCTTTCAATATCCATTCAGTTTGAAAAATCTATATAGTTCTTTCCTGATATTTTCTTTTTTTTTTTTAATTTTTTTAAAAAATTTTTTAACATTTATTTATTTTTGAGACAGAGAGAGACAGAGCATGAACAGGGGAGGGGCAGAGAGAGAGGCAGACACAGAATCTGAAACAGGCTCCAGGCTCTGAGCTGTCAGCACAGAGCCTGACGTGGGGCTCGAACTCACTGACCGTGAGATCATGACCTGAGCCAAAGTCGGACGCTTAACCGACCAAGCCACCCAGGCGCCCCTCTTTCCTGATATTTTCTATGCATGTCCAAACCAGGAGGAAGTCTCTTTTCTGGGATTGTCCTAGGTCCCTAAGACTTTGTTAATGTTATTTATTTATTTATTTATTTGTTTGTTTATTTGTTTATTTATGTTTGAGAGAGAGAGACAGACAGACAGAGAGAGAAAGAGAGCAAGAATCCCAAGCAGGCTCCACACTGTCAGTGCAGAGTCCGATGTGGGGCTCAAACTCATGAACTGTGAGATCATGACCTGAACTGAAATCAAAAGTAGGACACTTAACCAACTGAGCCACCTAGGCACCCCTGTTAATGCTTTTTAATTTCTCTCTCTCTCTCTCTCTCTCTCCCTTTTTTTTTTTTTTTCATATTAGATCATATCTACTGGTTTATCTTTAGGTTCATGGTCTCTTTACTCTATCATCTTTATTATGCCATTGAACCCACACAGTGAATATTTTACTTTGATTGTTTTATTTAACCTATAGAACCAAATAGTTCAGATGCCTTAAAATATGACAATCAGAGAGTGGAAAATAAACAGTACACAATTTTAAACACTCACATCTTCACTGACATTGGGGAGTCCAAATGTCTGAGTATGTCAGGATGTCCCATTGAAAACAAAAGAAAACAGGCTAAGATGCAATCCCCTCCCCCACAAAAAGAGGTATAATACATGGTGAATCATTTTGTGTGGGGGGGTGCACAATACTGAAGTATGCTCCTGCAATCTACTTACCTAATCAATCCCCAGACACTATCTTTCATCTGCTTGCTGGGATCACTTAGCACCTAGACAGGAGGCAGAGATCACACAAGTTACTTAAACCAAGGAAACAGAGTGCTGAAAATGGACACTGGAAGTACTCACACTTCAGTGCCCGGGGAATGAGCTCCCCGGGGGTGGCTGCTCCACTGGTACCAATGCCTCTGACCTCAGATCCCTGAGCTGGCAGCCCTGGGAACTAGACCACTGGGGAGGAGGCGCTGGATGGCTAATGACAAGGAAGCACAGGGGCCGGTCTGTAAGCGCCAGGAAGCAGGACCGGATTCAGCAGCTGCAAACGGGATAAAGTGCCGCTCTCAAGCAGGGTAAAGCAGCAAAGCCAGGAAGATGGCAGGAAGCTCCTAGGACCGAGTAAGGTGCTCTTTCACCCTCCGGTCTCCCAGTTCACCTTGACTGTCATTGCCAACAGGGTGCTGGCAAAGCAGGCACGCGGATGGTAGTGTCCTGGCCCCACGTCATGCATCAGAGAAGAGCAGATCTGAGCTGAAAGACAACCGTTTCACAAATGCCACATTCTCTAATGACTGTTCAGTGGCTTCTTACTTAGGTGTGAATACTCATCTTTGTTTAGTAATATTGTGTGTACCCCGCCCGAGATATAATTTTCAAATGAATACACTTTCAGTAAATAAAGACAGACAATACATCAGGAGAAAAAAACGACGTGGCTGATTTAGGCTGTTTTCATGCTATTTACTTCTCAGCGTATTCAGTTGTTGAATTCAGTGTAAAGGTATGGTTGGGATTTAATTTTGAGCTGCGTGCAATTACAGCAGGTGATTAATTTCTATTTAAGGACATGCTGTCTGTCCTGGGGCGTCATGTATTGCCTGGCATGGTACTACATGCCACAAGTAGGTACAAGCAAGGACTTAATGTCCTGAACATGAATGTTAAGGTGAAGTTGCCACAAACTGAATGCTTGTGTCCCCATGAAATTCATATGTTGAAACTAATCCCCAGTGTGATGGTATTTGGGGGTGGGGCCTTTGGAAGTTGATTAGGTCACAAATCTCATGACTGAGATGGGTGCCGTTATGAAAGGGATTCCAGAGAAATCACTTCCACCATATGAGGACACAAGGAAATCAAGATTGTGAACCAGGAAGCAGGCCCTTGCCAGACACAGAATCCATTGGCACCTTGATTTTGGAACTTCCAGTCTCCAGAATGGTGGGAAATAGACTTCTGATGTCTATAAGACACACAGTTTATGATAGCAGCCCAAACAGCCTAGCATAGAAGGCTTGCCTACTCATGAGCTAAAGGATGCTTTGTTTTACTCCGGGATCAACAAATAACCATCAAGAAAAAAAGGAGGAAATGTGACCTAGTTCTGGACCTTACTCAGAGAGCACCTGTTAGTACAAGTCCATCTCATTGTTAAGACACATAAGAAAATAGAGGCTGTAAATGCTTTTATTTATCCATTCATTTTCCTAATCACCAACTTGGTTAATTGTCAGCCACAAATCTTCAAACTTGGCCATTGAAATGTGATGGGGTTTTATCATCCAATGACATCTCTTTCATTTCATTTTGAAATGATTAGCCTTTTCTTTGTGGGTATTCTTCTTTAAGTATAACGAGTCCTGTTTTCAAGAGTCTAAAATGCCAAAAATTTCCTTAAAACCCTGGAGGTAGTTAAATACATATCTAAATGAGTCAGGGTTATTACTTTTTTAAAAATTTTATATATATTTTTTATTTTAGAAAGAGAGAGGGAGCATGTGCACGTGAGTGGGGGCATGGGAGGGGCAGAGGGAGAGAGAGAATCCCACAGAAGCTCCACACTCAACACAGAGCCTGATGCAGGGCTCGATTTCACGAACCATGAGATCATGACCTGAGCTGAAATCAAGAGTCCCATGCTCAACTGAGTGAGCCGCCCAGGCGCCCTCATTTTCTTCATTTTAATTATGAAATTAAGAAAGACTCCTGATCATTTATGACTTGTTTACTTTTGGTCTTTCCTCATGAGAACCTTAGCCCCATGAATACGACAACGTTGCTTGTAGTTTTTCACTAACGTAGCCCCGCAAAATAAACTTGGACTCATGGGAGGACTCAGAACCTATTTTCTGAGTGACATGTACTATAACGTACTACGGTGGAAAGCATATATCTTTGCTCAGCAAAGGTATTTGTTAGGCAAAAATCCTTGCTGATTCCTTTTCTCCCTGGACTTCTCTGGAAGGACGTTGTTCCCAATGGGCTGTAACTGACAGCAATGTACCTTGTTTTTACTTCTAGCTCTTGTTCTGTGTTGGGGCCAAGAATGAGATGTGGCCAAGCAGAGAATGGAGTGGAGTTTTGGTGGGATCTTTTCCAGGTTGTTTCTTTGCAGGTGAAGAGTTACCTATTGCAGAAATCCCTTGAGGTGGCCACTGTGGGTGTGGTCCTCTCTCCTAGCTTAGCATCTGAAACATGCCTTCTCGATTTTTCTACTCCATTGGCTTCATCTTTGTGTATCTGAAAGGGGATTTAGGCCTCTATGTTGAAGCTATTCCCCTAAAACTCATCTGGCAGATGAGCACTAGGGATTCAATTGTTGTTTGCAAAATTCAAGTGAACCGAATTCTGCAATTCTTACTTAAAACCTACCCCAGACCTTTCCAGTAGCACATGCTTGTTGAATGTTTTTTGGAGGAAGTTTTTCATAATATTCTACGTAACATAAAGACATCAAACTAATTTTTAGCACTTCATCTTGATCCGTGAGTTCTTTAAGGATTAAGCATCAGAAAGAACTGGAGTGATAATTAAATCACTAATTCTACTTTTTAAAATCTGTAGATATTTTTAAAGTTTATTTATTTATATTTTTGAGAGAGAGGGAGAGAGCGGGGGAGGCACAGAGAGGGAGGGGGAGAGAGAATATCAAGCAGGCTCCAAACTTTCAAGACAGAGCTTGACATGGGGTTTGAACTCACGAGCCATGAGATCATGACTTAAGCTAAAATCGAGAATTGGATGCTTAACTGACTGAGCCACCCAGGCACCCCTAAAGTCTGTAGATTTTTTAAAAAGCTGATTCATTTGTTCATATTTTAAATGGTGGGAGTGGGGTATGAATCCTTCCAGTAAATAATAACTGTTCTTTTCTTTTTCTTCCTCTTCTACTCTCAAATCTGAAACAAATTAACAACTACTCATTGTTTGGAAAGGATTTATTTGTCAGCATTTCAGTTATATATACAATAATCTATATATTCTTATGGAACAGTAGATAGTGTATTTATTCATGTGATATATGCACCTGAATTAGTATTAATAACACTTCTCTGTGAAAATGGAAGCATAGTCTGTATTAAACTGTAAGGATATAACTGCACACACACACACACACACACACACACACACAGACATACCTATTATTACTAAGATCAAGTTAGTTCTTAAGTAAGTCTATATTTAACTTTTCCAGCAGGCCTCCACTATAATAAAATTGTCAAGCCATTTTTCCTTAACAATTACTGACTCCAGCTATAAATCCCTAAACTGGTCAATAACCTATAACCCAGCACCTCTCGAAATGGAATGTGGGATATTTATGTTCCCCCTGAGAACAGCTTGTATATAAAGCCCCGAACAGCAGTGTGCACTGACCAGGACCACCTTTCTTCAGCAATAACACAGGCACAATGGTACAGGCTTCTTCCCTTCTGTCCTCCCCTCCCCCATCTGTAATGTCGGAGACCACTTTTCTTTGGAAGGCTTGAATCACGCCCAACTTAACATATTAGGTGCTAGCTTAGCACACACAGCACTAAACCACACCACAGCTCATTAACCTTTAGACTATAAAAAAGAAAAAAAAACTTGCAAAAATGTCAGCTTAACTTTCCATTTCAATAACAGGGTCTAGGGTTAACAAAGAAGAAAAATACAAAACCTCGGATTGTGTGGTCATTATTAAGAATCGTTCATTTCATAATTATTTGTTTAAAGTCGTAAAGCAAAACATACCAAGAAAATTAGCTTCCAATTGTATATTTTATTTCAAATTCATTTTGTCACGTTTTTCAAAAATAGATTAGACTGACCTATATAGCGTGTGAAGTAATTCTTTTACA
This sequence comes from Panthera uncia, assembly GCF_023721935.1. Lineage (NCBI taxonomy): Eukaryota > Metazoa > Chordata > Mammalia > Carnivora > Felidae > Panthera > Panthera uncia. Next base: position 22,100,881 of record NC_064814.1, on the reverse strand, counting down.
ACATACTGAAACCTTTTCCCAAAGAAATTAAGTGCTCATAAGACCTTTATCCGTTATACTTTCACAGAATTTCACAAATGTTTATTAAGCACGTATTATGTCTTAGGCGCAGCTCAGGAATATTGGCGATACGACAGAGAGTAAAATAGATTCAGGATGTAGTTCCCATGAAGATTGTGTGCATTCCAGTATTTTCCATCATTCTCTGCCCTACCCTCATACGTGCACATGTCTTTTCTTCCAGGATAAAGGTATATTTCACAGTGGCCAAAATTCTAGAATGAGTGGTACCCATTTTGCCGTGTTTGACATACGACTCTTCTAAAATGATATCGAAGTGTTGTATATTACAAGTTAAAGTATTTATATTGCCCAAGAAACACAGGGATAAGCAGTTAAGATTCAAGCATCCGAACACTTCTTACTCGTTCTCTCATGTTCCATCATAGACCGGAGAAGATAGGTCTTCCAGTGTCTTCTAGCGGAATGAGTGTATCAGTTCCGTGGTTCCAGCCTGCAGTATCTTGAAGCACTTAGCTAAGGGGAAAAGGACTTAACCTCCAGAACACAAGGTTTCCTGGTGGTTCCAACATGCCATGTTCTTTGAGATACATGGAAATGTAAAAAGCTATCAGAGAATAATGGTATATCACACTGACTTAGACTGTGTGTGTGTGTGTGTGTGTGTGTGTGACATTATATATATTTGCAGAGAGAGAGCGCTCAGTATATATCAGGCACTGCATTAGTTATTCCCTTTACAAAGAAAAGACAACAGGTGCCTCGAGTAGTTCCTAGTCCGTTGAGGAAGCGGTAAGTAGAGAGATAGGGTTCTCTGTATATTGCCATGACAGACATAGACACATGGTAGGTAAGGGAAGACTTTCAAGAAAATAGGGTGCCTGGTGGAATCTTTTTAAAAGATTCCGTTTGCCATTGTTTTTCTCCTGACCACCTACCACGTGTCAGACTCCAGGCTACACGTTATGACTTCAGTGATGAACAAGATAGGCACGATCTCTGTCTAAACCTAAAACCTAGTCTAAAGCCTAAAACTTAGTGAGGAAGTGAGATACTATCAGTTACGGAAAATTATATGATAGCTCCCCGTGCTGAGGGCAGGGTCTCACCAAATGAAGCATGGGTCAGGGGCATCCTGGCAGTAGGACAGTTGGAACAAAGCACTGGAAAGGGATCGATTTGGCCAGATTGGCCAGATTGTATACAACTACTTTGATATTGATGTTTAAATGCAAGGCAAGGAATGCAGAGATTTCTTATATTCTTGAGAATATTCTGTTACACAGGCAAAAGGAACCAGACTGGGGGTCAGAAGATCTGAGCTCTGGCTCCAGAGAAAGGATGCTGGGAAAGTCAGTGCAGCCTTAGTGATTTAGGCATGAAAGGATGATATTCAAAGAAATTCATGTGCTTTTTTTAAAATTTAAGTTTATTTATTTTGAGAGAGAGCAAGCACGTGAGAGAGAGCACACACAAGCAGGGCAGAAGCAGAGAGAAGGAGAGACAGAATCCCAAGCAGGCTCTGTACCATCAGTGCAGAGCCCGATGGAGGGCTCAAACTCAACAGACTGTGAGATCATGACCTGAGCTGAGATCAAGAGTTGGATGTTTGACTGTGCCGCCCAGGCAGCAGGGGATTTATGCTTTTTAAATCAGGAAGGCACACACAGGGCTCCAAGACTATCCCTTGTCCTGCGGTCCTGCCTCTGTTAGAGCTTTTTCACATCACCTGATGTGATGACAAGACAGCCACTCTGAGGAGCTGCTCAGGTATTTAATCATGTGCAGCCTGCTCACACCCAGGAGTCTGGACATTTAGAGAAAGACCTGAGCTTAGGAATCCCATCCCAAGTTCCTGCTCTGCTCTTCCTGGGGCACCTTTTAAAATGACCAGAGTTGGACCCGTGCAAAGTTGGTGACCTCTGCCCCAACAACCCTGTAAGTAACAGGTGCTGCCGCCCTCCTCTTGGTCTACTGCTCGCCCATGACCTGGCGTGGAGGACCCTGGCTCATTGCCACCCCCATCCCCAATTTCAAGGATCTGTAAGTGACAAATCTTCACTTCATTGTATGGGTGTATCGAAACTGTTCCTTCGATCAAAATGACCCTGTGGTTTTCACTTCCCCACGCTGAGAACTTCTGCCCACACATGTGAGTGGGAATAATCTGAATACTTTTTTTTTTACACTTTTTAATGTTTATTTATTTTTGAGAGAGAGAGAAAGAGACAGAACATAAGTGGGGGAGGGACAGAGAGAGGGGGAGGGAGACACAGAGTCCAGCAGGCTCCAGGCTCTGAGCTGTCAGCACAGAGAGCCCGATGCGAGGCTCAAACTCACAGACGGCAAGATCATGACCTGAGCCAAAGTCAGACGCTTAACCAATTGAGCCACCCAAGCGCCCCTGAATATTCTTAATTTGATACATCAGCTATGTCCCTCGTCCCAACACTCCTGCTGCCACAAAAATGATGAAAATAGTATTCATTGCCAACTTCAGATGGTTGCAAAAATAAATGAGATAATGTGAAAATATATTCAAATACTTGTCAGTGACACATTTGTCAGGAAATGATAGAGCAAAAGATCAACATTCCTACCGAGAAATTTAAATCTGGTTTGCGGAGAAAGATAAAAAAAAGATTAACTCCAAAACACTCCAAAGCACGTCCATTTTGCTGTGTCCTTGGCCACTTAAAGTCTGTTAGCATAAAGGTGTACTTAGAGTTTTCTTCCGGATAAAGAAAAGAGCATGTCCTTGAGAAAATTTATTACTCTTTAGGGATTTTTTTTTTTTTTGTAATTGAGAGACAGAAAAATAAGACTTGTATATATAAAATATTTTTGGAAGGAAGGATGAAATAGCATAATTGCACCAGTTCTCCTGATAAGATGTGTATTACATGCAATCTTATTTGAAGCTCAGTGGAATTTTTCTTATAACTTCATACATCTTTATTAACTTGCATGTGGGAAAATAAGTTATGTAAAATATCAAAGTTGATTGATTCTAAGATGATAAATGATAAATTTATATTCATATACCTCAGAAATAAAAAAAAAATGACCATTTGCCAAATATTTATTAACGGCTTTTCTCTGCTTTCAGTTTGTCTTTGAAATAAATATGTGCAATAGGGGACTATTTTGTTTTAAAAATAACTTAAACTTTAGTAAGTAAATATTAAAATTGAGGCACTTTGGAGTGCCTGGGTGGCTCAGTCCGTTAAGCATCTGACTTCGGCTCAGGTCATGATCTCACGGTCTGTGAGTTCGAGCCCCGCGTTGGGCTCTGTGCTGACAGCTCAGAGCCTGGAGCCTGTTTCAGATTCTGTGTCTCCCTGTCTCTCTGACCCTCCCCTGTTCATGCTCTGTCTCTCTCTGTCTCAAAAATAAATAAACGTTAAAAAAATTTTTTTTAATAAAAATAAAAAAATAAAATTGAGGCACCTGAGTGGCTCAGTCGGTTAAGTGTCCAACTTCAGCTCAGGTCATGATCTCACGGTTCGCGAGTTCAAGTTCCACGTTGGGCTCTCAGCTCTCTGTTCTCAGTGCAGAGCCTGCTTTGGATCTTCTGTCTCCCTCTCTTTTTGCCCTTCCCCCACTTGTTCTCTCTCTCTCTCCTCTCTCTCTCTCTCTCTCTCTCTGTCAAAAATAAGCATTTAAAAAATAAAATATTAAAATCCTGGGGGGAAAATCAAACAAGGGATTGAGAAAAATGATATATGTAGCAAATTTTGTCTCCCTATTTTAAATAATGGCAAATGGCGTTAATAATGATGTGACACTCTATCCTCATTAAAGTGGCAAATTACAAAAGTACATTCCAACCAGGTAAGGTTACATTCATATGTTTTGTTCCTGTACTATTCTGAGAGTGTAAACTGGTATGGCCTTTTGGAAAGTCATTTGCCAGTAGGCAGTAAGGATAATAATAATGATCACTGCTTTGAACATTCCAGGAGTGTTTCCTGGTGAAATAATCTAAAAGGAAAAAAAAGTTATACACACGAAAGCACTGATTACAACATTCCTTGGAAAGAAATGAGAATCTAGTTTGTAAAGGCAGGGTGAGCCAAAGGTGAGGTGATGCACAGGGCAGTGCTTTTACTCGGTGAATTTTTATGTGAGTGCTAACGGAATCATAATTAATGGCTTTAGCCACGTGGAAATGCACGCATAATTTAAGCGGGAAAGCAGAATGAAACTACGTGCACTATGAATTAAACAATACTATACACGTGCCTGCAGCTCTGGGTGTGTGTGCACCTGTTGTGCTCTCTCTCACACACGTACTCACACACCATTCTACATACACACCGTGATGGAAGCAACATTGCACATACTCACATGCTATGTATTCTGACATTTACATGAGGACAAGACATAATACATTTTGAAATACAGCAATTATATTGGGGTTGCTTGTTCAATTTCTACTTTCTTCTTTTAAAAAAATCTTTTTTTTTTTGTATTCCACATACTTGCATGTTGCTTGGAAACATGTTCGCATCCCTGGCTCAAGTGCACAGGTCCTGGTAATTCTAGGGATTCACGATGATCTGCCTGATACTTTTCAGTAATACTACCTGCATTTAATTGGCTTGGGAGTGAGTTATGGCCCAGTCCTGGCCAAAAAACCCCACAAGGTTTCAGGGTTTTAGGGGGTGTTTTAGGGGAGTTCTGTGATAGGATTTCTTCATTTCAAAATGACACCTACAGAGAGGACCTGTGTATTGGTGACACTACCAAGCCAGAGTAGGTGGCTGTAAGAAAAAAACCCTCGAAAGACCGTGACACGTACACCCAATGTTCATAGCAGTTGTATCAACAATAGCCAAATTATGGAAAAAGCCCAAATGTCTATCGACTGATGTATGGATAAAGAAGATGGATAAAGAACCATAAGAGACTCTTAAATACAGAGAACAAACTGAGGGTTGCTGTAGGGAGATGGTAGGGGGATGGGTTAAATGGCTATGGGCATTAAGGAAGGCGCTTTCCGGGATGCACGCTGGATGTCATATGGAAGACATGAATCACTGGGCTCTACTCTTGAAGCCAAGGCTACATAGTATGTTAGCTAACTTGAATTTAAGTTAAAAAAAATACCACTGCATTTCTCTCCCATGGCATGTCTTAAGTTTGCATCCTATTGCCCAGAATATGGTCACTTACATCTTCAGTTGCAAAGAAGACTAGGAAATGAGGTTGCTAGGTGGGAGCCTATCACCTTTCTTACTATGGAAGAAGAGGATGTGTCTACCAGGGTAACCCCAGGAGGTGCCTCCATAATCTCCTTTAAGTCCTAGAAGCTGTCATATCAGTTGTAATGCTTACAGTGGTTGGGATTACCTAGCAACTCTCCTACGCTTGAAGGAACTAGTTTTAGGATGAAGCCAGAAACCCGAAGACCGAGCGGTTAAAGAATGTAGGTCCTTGGTGACATTGCTGGGCTTCCAATGCCTGGCATACCTGGTGATTGACTTATTCATTTTCATTTTAGTCATATAAGATGTTTCATATATATATACATACATACATATATATATATATATGTGAATACATGTATATACATATATACACATATATACATACATATATACACATGTATACATATATACATATATATGTATATGTATTTTTTCTTTTTTCATATATATATACATATATACATACATATGTATATATATGTATACATATATTCTTTTTCTTTTTTAGAGAGAGAGTGTGAGCAGGGTAGGGGCAGAGGGAGAGAGAGAGAGAGAGAGAGAGAGAGAGAGAAAGAGAGAATCTCGAGCAAGATCGATGTTCATCACAGAGTCCTACCTGGGGCTTGATCTCACAACCCTGGGATTATGACCCAAGCTGAAATCAAGAGTCTGACGTTAAGCCCACTGAGCCACCCAAGCATCCTGTGATATTTCCTATTTTTTAAAAGTCAGGTAGAGTTGGAGTATCTTAGCTGATTGCAACATATTTTTTCTACTATCAAGTGATGTAACTTTACAAAGTTTGTCTTCAATGTTGCCTAAAGTTCTTTGTACCACATAGTAGATCATTTGTTTAATTGTTCACCTTATTCTGAGTGTATAACTACAGTGCTTTGATAGCTCACTCACTTGAATTAACAATTGATTTCCTCTTTTTTTTTTTTTTTTGGCTATTGAACTCCAAAAAGAAAAAAAAGATGGCAGTTTCATCTAATAAACTCTCACTACAAAGCAAGCAGCTAGGGGGAGAACACTTACTTTTTTGTTGTTTTTTATGTTTAAAATTAAAATATAAAGATTTTCATTTTTAGGGAAAGTTAAAAAACAGAAGATATAATGCATTTGGATACAATACCACTAAAAGGTTGTACCCACTGCCCCAAGGAAGATTTCCCTCCGTGGAGAAATGTGTAACTCTAGGTCTGAGCAGTAAATGCATAAGGTAAGCTTTAAAAAAAACCCTCAAAAACCCTTGTCTTAACAGAAAACAAGGATACTATCCAAAAGTACTGGGGTTTTTTTTGAAAATAGGACTCAGAAGTCAAATTGAGGCCCCTGCAAACATAGGTGGGACATTTTGAGTTCTCATAGCACCGTAACTGCACGTAATAGAAACATTTCAGATATGTTTATATCCTGAGTTTACAATGATACTAAATATATAAGTCATGTTTAGGAAAAAAATAGAGAAATAAAAACGGGCAAATAAGGAGAAAATCTCAAATATTTGTCCTGACATTTCTATAAGAACAGCACTTGGGGTAATAGTTGACAACTCTTTTTACAGAAGTAAGCCAGCTAACTAAAACAATGAAACTAGGGAATCCCATCCATCACTTGTGCTGTATTCAAGAACTTGGAGATCTATATTAGTTAAACTTGAGGTCTATATTGCTTTCAGTTGCAAGAAACAGAACATACACTGGCTTTCTGAAGCAAAGAGGGATCAAGTAGGTCAGGGGCTGACACAATTGATGTGAACAGGCTGGGAAAACATATCAGACGGAGGCTACTACAGGACCACCAAGAAGCAGGAAGCCATACAATTATCTTATAGGGGAGATACCTTGGCCAAGATGCTGTGGCTCCAGGACACTGCCCCTGCTACTTCTGCATATGAATTGTAACCTTTTCTTCATCTTGGTCTTACTTGCTCAGGATCCAAATCCTGGACAAGAGTGTCTGATTGGTTAAGCCTTGAGGTCACATTGCCCATATGTTGCTCCTGGGGGTGAGGGGTAAAGCAGGGGGAGGCTCTGGTCCCTCCTGACTCTGTAGAATGGGGAAGGAAATTCCTTATACCAGTATCAAAACATTAATGTGTGTATACTGTGCAACTTAGTAATGGAATGTCTATATATGTTTATACTGATAATGTATAATATTGATATGTTATATATTTATAAATGAAAAGGCAATACATGATGCAATAGAAGACAACAAGAGAAATAGAAGGAACTGTACACAAACTATGGGCAAAGTCTCTCATGTGCCTCATCATTTAATCCTTCCATCTCTTAACTCTTCGTGGAAGACACTTCTAATGCCTTCCAGATAGCTTCATAATGCAGGGGAATAAGGGAGGTTAATAAACCAAAATTAGTAGGGCCAGTGTTTAAGCTAACTCTTTATGAACACAAAATTCAGCTACTATAAGAATCCAGGATGAAGAAATCATAAGCAATCAATAGGTGAGCTAAACAGATGGGATTTGCTTTAGACCTTGAGTGTGGGGTAAATTTTGACTTCTGTGAGGGAAAGAGAATCCCAGAGAGAGGGAAGCAAGACTAGAGAAAGCAGTGCAGTTTGGCAATAATGGGGAAAGACTGGACAGGCAGTTAAGGTCAAGTAAATGAAATCTTGGAATGCTTTGAAGGTCAGTCTAGGAAAGGAATTTAGTCTTTAGTCTTGGGAGCCATGATTTTTTTTTTAACCAAAATGAGTAATATTGCCACAAGTGCACTTCAGAGACATTAATTTGATGAAATGTCATTAAATTATTAGATGATATGTGCTATTCTTATCAAAAGAATGTGGTCATGCTTTCCATTCATTATTCAAGGACACAAAACAGCGTCCTTCATTATTTTTTGCATTAGAATAGTCTTTGGATAAAATTATTCCTGTAGATGATTTTAATACAGATAGCCACGTTTAAATTTGTATTAAGGTAAAAATGTGACATATGTAGCAAAATTAGCTTGTTTTCAACAACTACTATTTTATTTAAATTAAAATGGATGCTTGAACACATAGAAATCTCCAAAGGTGCTTTGTGTTTGATGTGCATCCCAGTATTCATCTGGAGAATAAAAAACGAAACGGAGGCAGAACAAATGACTTGAACAATATCAAATATGATTTGTGTCAAAGCTAATACGAATCAAAATTAGCTCTCCTGACTCTGAATCCAACTTTGCCTCCCACATTCCGCCACATAACTGCCGTCTTCTCTCCTGGGCTGTTCTGGAACAAAAACAGTCTCACAGAAAAATTGTGCAGGTAGCCGAGCATTCTGTGTGTCGGAAACATTTACAATTTCTAAAAAAGTCCTTCAGATGTATTTATTTATCTGGCACTTTTGTAAAAATCGACAAGGCCGCCGTCTTGAACACATCAAAATTGATTTGCCTGCAAAAGCCATATCTTGAAACCTGACTTCTAGGATGCGATATGATCAACAGATCAGCAGTTGACCATTTAGATACGTAATTGTAAGGAGGGAGAGATGGAAAAAAAAATCATAAGAAATGACCTGATTTTTATCTTCCTATAGAGAAAGAGAAAAGGAAGATTTATTTTTGAACCACCAGTTTCTTTCAAAAATAAACCTCAAAATGAGTGTTAGGAGACCACGTTAATAGAAATTATTGGCGAGATTGGTCATCATTACTATGATATACTATGCATACTCCACTTTTATTTTTCTTTAAAAACAAAGGAGAAATCTAATCATGCTTATTTTTCTTTACTTAGCTAAATGCATTGCATAGCTTTTTGAAAGGGTTAAATAATTTCCTTCTCTTCTGCACCTTTTTTTTCTTTTTGTGTGTGAGGTTCCCCACTAACCATAGCTGTGTCCAAAAGGAAATTAAAATGAAATACATCAGGCATGCTGGGACTTCACACTTCAGAGACTTACAAAGCAATATGGCCTGGTTAAATTGATTGTCACTTTAACTGCCCACGGCTACTCTTCAGGAAGGGGGCTTACGGTTTTACTGTTCTTAACGGGACCATATCCCTTTTCCAATGGCTTAATTTAGGTTGTGCTGAAATTCCTATTAAAATCAGAGTCATTAATATTTCATTAAAAATACCCATGATGTCAGAAGCGGCCATTCCAGGCTGCCAAGTTACAAAGAAAACTACCCTTTCCCCCTAGGGTTGTGCTAACATCCTGATATCCAAACCTACATTTACATTTTTCCATCAACCTGAACAAAAAACAAAATTGAGAGTAGGGATATATCAAGTGACTGCCATCGTCTGGTGCCTTCTATGTTTTGATGTCTTCAGCTGGTGAGATCATAAAACCTGACTTCAAGGATGTAAAATTATCAACAGATCAGCAGGCTGACCATGTAGATATCTGTTTTGCACCAAAAAGTAGAGCGTTCGACAAACGGATATTCGGTCTCCCTGTGTCGAGTGTCCCGAAAAGATTTTATTTTAACAAAAGTGCTATAGCCAGGGCCATCCTGTAATCACAGAGCTGCCAAGGGAATGCATGTATAAAATTTCAATCGTAACTAAAACTCATTGTCATGTGCTCAGTCATTTAGAGAAAACGTCTTGTTACAGAGGCTGGTTTGAAGCTTTGATTTTTTAGTGTTTGCTTGCAGAGAGAAAATGATTGCCCAAGTAGTCAGAGGAAATGTAATGGATCTCTCACTCTGACTGAATGAGATTAATTTGAGTATTTCCTGCATATGACACATTCCCCTAGCATTCCAATGTAGCTTCTTCTCCGTCTTTTTGGTTGCAAATACCATAGATCTATCCCCGGAGCACTCACGTGTGCTTTTTCTCCTTGTTTTTAAACTTCATATAACTTTCAGAATTCAGAAAGTGAAACATCTGTCTGACTCTGCATATCAATATAAAAAGGAGCTCATTTAACTTATCAAAACCTATTGTATGCTTTGTTGTGATAATTTTGTTTATATTTACCGGGATGACAGGTCCATACAATATATTCTTTTATGTTCAATAACGATCTTCATATTAACATTAAAATTTGAGAATGTGTCTTTTTTTTTTTTTTGTCCTTTTTTCCCACAGTTGTAATATACTATTCTTTTTTGTAACTTTACTCTTTTGGGGGCTTATTTTATTTTATTTTGTAAGTGTTTATTTATTTTGAGAGGGGAAGAGGGGCAGAGAGAGAGAGAGAGAGAGAGAATCCCAAGCAGGCTCCACCCTGTCATCACAGAGCCCAATGCAGACTCAAACTCATGAACCCTGGGATCATGACCTGAGCAGAAATTGAGTTGGACACTTAACCAACTGAGCCACCTAGGCGCCCATGGGGGACTATTTTATTAAGAAATATTCTTTTAAATGCAAAATACTGTTGGATTATCTATTTTAGAAAAATTTCCCCATGTGTTGGGCTGCAAATGGAGTTTCTTTCCCTTTAGCTCCTTCGCAGGTGGGACCAAAAAGGTAAATGTAAGTTCTGTGACAGTATAGAAGGAAAGTAACTTTTATGTGTAGCTTCTGAAAGGGAAAAAAGAAAAAGAAAAAGAGAAAGAAATCCTTTGACTTCCATGTGCTCACTTCAAGACATCCTGATCACAGATTTGAGGTTCTGCATCCCAAATTTGGGATTTCCAATGTTTATGTAAACTGAGCTGACACACACATATTTAGATGGTATAATTATTATTCCTCCTGCTGGTCACTGTTGTCACTTTCTTTTTTATTTAATGTTCATTTTTATTTTTGAGAGAGAGAGAGAGAGAGAGAGCAGGGAAGGGGCAGAGAGACACGGGGACAGAGGATCTGAAGCGGGCTCCGTGCTGACAGCAGAGAACCCCACACGGGGCTTGAACTCACAAACCGCCAGATCATGAGCTAAGCCAAAGTCTGATGCTCAGCCAACTGAGCCACCCAAGTGCCCCCCTACTGTCACTCTCTATTTGTCATTCTTTGTATGAATTTATTTAAAAGAAAAAAAAAAACACTTTTTTTTTCCTATGGAGTTCAAAAATCAACAAACCATTTTTTTTTTTTTTTTCAAGAAACAAACAAAAACTCTTAGTCTGGGCCTTGACTTCTGCATATTTCATTTTTCCAACGTAACTTTCTCTATAAAATTTGGTACAAGCAATTTCCTGTTCTACAACACACTCTCCCCACTGCCTTCAATGATCTCAAATGTATCACATTTCTGCCATACCATCCTGTACCTGCTGTCAGAACACTGGGGTGTCCCTAGCTTGTCTGCCACCAAATCCTTAGCATTTGTCATGGTACTGAGCACACACTAAGTCCTCATTACACCTTGTGGCTGTCAATACACCTAATAGAAGAGATGCAGAAAATGAAAGGCATGAGTGGCTTCCCATACTAAGAAATGGACCTATCTATATCAGGTATCTTCCCAGGTAAAGGTTACAGAGTAGTGAGAAGTTTGCTACAAGCAGAAATGCACAAAGTGAATCGACACCTGGGGTGCCTTTACAGAACTGAAGCGATGACCGATAAAAGAAGAAATCGAAAGAAGGATTGAGCTTTGAATTCATATGAAATCTAAACAAATCACCTCTTTTCCCCAGGTCCCCATTCATTGTCTTAATTAAGACTGATTTGTAACTTCTTCATCCTCTTGAAATTCCTTTTACACAGGTCAAGTACAATTGGTAGGAGGCAAAATTATATATCGCCACTTCAAAATAGAGCACCCTGTTACCTGAGCAGAAGTTGTTCATTCTCTTAACTATGGAATGTTGCCCAAATTTCTCAGTTCAGCTCTCCTACCACCCCTGTAATCTGTCGTGCAGTTCCAACACGACCCCCTCATTTCATTCTCGGAGACTATGTAAGAAATTAAAAATCTCAAGTGCTGGAGCGCCTGGGTGGCTCAGTCGGTTAAGCGTCCAACTCACGATTTCGGCTCCGGTCATGAGCTCATGAGCTCACGGTTCGTGAGTTTGAGCCCTGAGTCGGGCTCTGTGCTGACGGTGCAGAGCCTGCTTGGGATTCTCTATTTCTCTCTCTCTGCCCTTCCCCTGCATGTGCTCTTTCTCTCTCTCTCAAACATAAATAAATAAACCTAAAAAAATATTTTTAAATCTCAAATGCTTCCAAATATTCCATAAGGTTAACCTAAATTTGAAATTTGATTCAGAAATTTTCCACTGTACATAGAGAATGAACTGTACATGTTCCCATATTCTGAAATACCAACCCAGAGAAGATAATTTCTAAGACTTAGAAGTTGGATTTTGCCCATATGTATCTGAGTGAAGATGGGTCAAATCTTATAGTAGAACTTTCACATTATTTAAGTAAGACATGATGATTCCAGAAAAAAATTGTTAATACTAATAAATCAAAAATCAAATCATCTGAAATAATTAGAAATTCCACTGCCCAGACACAACTGCTGATAATATTAGTGTAGAGACTTCTTTAGCTTTTGTGTGTGTGTGTGTGTGTGCACTAATGTACTTGTTTTCTGTTTCTGGTTTTAAAGTCTTTTTTTAAAGCAATGAGAACAAACCATAAACACTGCTTTGAAATAAGCAGTTAAAAATTTTTGACTATATGGCACTACTATCCTTCCAAACAAAATTTTAATATAAACACACAAATACAAAAAGATAGTAATAGTTAAGAAGCATTCTGTTGTATGAAGTTAACTACAATTTTATTTAATCAATCTACTTTTGTTACATATGGTGTTGCTTCTAAAGTCTTAACAGAAAACAATAAAACTTTGATAAGCTATTTTGAGCTTTGTTTTTGTCCATATGTCAATTACCCGTTGACTATAAGTTTTTAAAAGGACTGCTGGATTAAATGATATCTATGCTTGATTTTTAAATTTCCATAAGCACTCTTAAATTGGCCTTCTGAATAATCTGAGCAACTATGACATATTGTCCCGATAATGCCTTCATAATTCAAATATAGACCGAAAGAGAAATTGCTCACGCTGTTATTTACTATTCACTTCTTTTTATCATTTTTAAATTTATTTCCAAATTGCTAAAGACTTGGACTTTTATAAGATAGGGATTCATTTTTGACATTTCCAAAATTTATGCTGAAATAATCTAGCTTTTACCCAAGTGAATAGAAGTTACATATTTATCATTTGTAAACTATGAACATTACCAAAAGGTCTATTTGCAGACTCTATTCTCTTTTATTGATCTCTTTCCCCAGAATCCGTAGCAAAGCATTTGACTCAACGTAGTGTTGTAATATATTTAATAGTCTGAAATTTCCTTTTAGTTATTTTGGTGTTTGTTCTTGCTTCTGAAAATGAAGTGAGTCACATGGGTAGATAAATGTGTAAATAACATCTGTATGGAGGGCATATGAATGATACATCCATTGAAACTTGAAAAAATACCACTTTTATCAGATTAGTATCCTTCAATCATCTGTACCAATGAGACTGTTGGGATAGGTTGTTTTTTTTTTTTTTTTTTATTATATGAAATTTGGAATAGGTATTTTTATTTCAGGAAACTGAGGTTTAGAAAAGTTATGATTGCCTGTGAGCATAAAATTAGTGAAAAGAGAAACAAGTTTTTTTTTTTTTTTAATTTTTTTTTTTTTGACGTTTATTTATTTTTGAGACAGAGAGAGACAGAGCATGAACAGGGGAGAAGCAGAGAGAGAGGGAGACACAGAATTTGAAACAGGCTCCAGGCTCTGAGCTGTCAGCACAGAGCCCGACGCGGGGCTCAAACTCACGGACCGTGAGATCATGACCTGAGCCGAAGTCGGATGCTCAACCGACCAAGCCACCCAGGCGCCCCAAGGAGAAACAAGTTTTAAACTCACATCTTACTAAGTTAAATATCACTGGCTACCATGTCTTAAATGTGTCTCTAACACAGGAAAGATCAATTTCTGGATACACATATCCAGAAAAAGAAAACATTCTGGTTAAGTCTCATTTAGAAAAAAATGGAATAAAGAATGTCTTTGCAAAAACAAAGTGATAATATTGGCCAACTGAATTTTGAAGGAAAAGGGGAAAAAAAAGAAGAAAAAGAAGCTAGCCCACATATTTTTCTGGTCCAAGCAATGACTCAAAAGTAGACATGATGGCTATTTGCAACTATTTGAATTATATAAACACTGGAGGAATAGAAAAAAAATATGTTAAAATAGAGGAGATTAATGGGAATACAAAGTAAAACTTAAAAATGTGCTCTGAATAGAAGTGGGAGGGGTGGATATGCTGATGATATGTTTCTTTGGTTTGTCTATTTTATAAATAAAAATTAGAACTCCAGTTTCATAGTTTTTAGATTTATTTGAACAAATGGATATAAGGGATTATCTGAACCTGCGAAATTGATGAACCAGCCAGCCAAATATCTTTTTATTTCTAAAATGGCAGGGCAGTGGTCCATAAAGAGTCTAATTTGGGGGTGTTTTTCAAGTTAAGGAAAAGGGGAAATCCTTCTAAGTGTGCAAAGGACAGTATACCAATAAACGCTCCATTTGATCTCAGGGCCAAAGACAAGTAGATAAATTTAGATTCAAATAGGGTAGGATTAGCATAAGACAGGATTGAATTGGAGCAAAGATACCAGGTCTAGACTCCTCTGCCTAATTTCTGGCAGTCAGTCCATTTTCATTGTACCTTAGCCAGGGCCTCTAATGAGTAGAACATCTGCTTAACTATATTTTGTATTGTCACAAAATCAAAGGGGGGAGGGATATAGTGGAGGCAGGATCACATTCAATGATTTTCCAGCTTAGATACAACTCTCATTAGATTTGCTAATAAGGAAGGGAGAAAAAAGATTTTCAAAAGCACAAGATACATAACACAGTTAAAAATATAGTTTAGCTGAAATGATTTAGAACACATAGAAATTATACTAAATACAGAATCTTTAATTTTTTTATTTCAGTTTTACCGAGGTCCAGTTGACATATAAAATTGTAAGCCATTTAAAATGTGCATGATGGTGATTGATATACATATACATTGTAAAAGGATGCCCCTCATCTACTTAATTAACATAGCCATCATCTCACGTATTTATCTTTGTGTGTGTTTGTGTGCGCGCATGCATGTGTGGTGAGAACATTTCAGTTCTATTCTCTTAGCAAATTCAATTCTACAATACAGTGTAATCGACTGTAGTCGCCATGTTTTATGTTAGGTCCTCAGACCTTATTCATCTTATAGCTGAAAATGTGTACCCTTTTACCAACCTCTCCTTATTTTCTCCTGCCCCCTGGCAACCACTTTCTATTCTCAGTTTCTATGAGTTTTACTTTTCCTCTTTTTTTTTTTTTTTTTTTTCTGACGTAGAATCTTCATTTTAACACTTTCAGAGTAAAATCTTGTTTTCATCAGGGACATGTATTTCACAAGTACATTGTTGTGTTCTAACAACTCATAAGTAACAATATAGTTGAGTTCAGGAGTAGATAAACATTCTGTAGGGCCAAATATTATTTTAGGATTCGCATGACAGAAAATCTCTATCACATTGATTCAACTTTGCTGTTACAAAGCAAAAGCAGCCATGGACAATGTGGGGGGAAAAATGGGTATGGTTGTGTTCTGATAAAACTTTATTTACAAAACAATCCAGGCCAGTTTCATCCACAGAGGATAGCTTGTCAACTATCCTGGTTTAGAGATTACCTTTATAATGTATTATGTAAAGATTGGGAATCCATTAACCTTTGGGATGAAAGGAGGGAAAAAAAAACTAATATTCATTACATACTGACAAAGGCAAGTACTCAAATTTCACAATTTCAAGTTGAGATCAAAGAACTTGAGTGACATACACATGAAAAAAGGGCTAGTGGATATTTGAAGGACTCTAACATGATTTGTCAAACTCCAAAATCTATTCCTTTATAAGTTCATCCTGCCACTGTCTTCAGGTAATTCCCCTAGATCTAATAAACAGATCAGGAAATAACTAAGCATACTTATTTAAAAAGTTTTGTTTAAGAAACAATCAGGACTCAGAACTGTTCGCAGAATTCAGTTCAAATGGGCTAATTTTTAAGTGAAAATTTTCATTCATACAAAAAAAGACACATAAATCTTTTTTCTCTCCTAAAAACGTTTGCCAGTTTATTGCTTACTGTTTATTTTTGTTTATGGTATTTTTTAAAATGCCAAATTTTTAAAGATCAAATAAATATGCACTAATAGTTTATCCTAAATCTTTAAAAAATTAACATTCTTTTATCAACCTGAAATTTATTTTGATATGTAATATGAAATGAGGTTCAAAGTATTTTTTTTTCTCATAAGTAAGGTACTAATTGTGACCTGAATAAACTCTCCTTCTCAAAAGGCTTTGAAAGCCGTCCTTATCCAAAACTGAAGTTTTGTATACACTGTAATCTTTTTGGGAAACTCATTTGGCACTTTATTAATAAATATGCCTTTTTCCATAGCATCAATCTTTGACTTGCTATGGCTGTGTATTAACCATCCCTCTCTCAAAGCTTCACTAACTTGTTTCACCTGTTTACTTTTCAAACTGTGTTTTAGATTTGATTTGAATTATGTTCTCTTTTGTAATCCCTTTAACCTAGATACAGATCAAATGCTTCCAACATAAGAGCAAGTCGAAGTATGAGTGCTAAGATTTATATGCTTAGTCAGTTGAAGGGAAAACAAAAGAAAGAAGACAAGTGTACAGGGTGTGTGGGAGCCACAACCAGGCTCGTAGCCTTGAACTGTATTCAGTGTCCTGCACTGAGGTCTACACGTCTGACCCTATTCCTTGTCCAATCCCATGGGGATGTGCCCTCAGCCTTCTTGCCTCAGAGGTTAGGAAGCTTAGGGAATGAGCTGGGTCATTTGGAATAGCGGAGCAATTTTTTTTTTTTCTCTTTTTCTTACAGTTTTTGTTTCCTGCTAAAGAATTAGAGCTAGGAGATTATACTCTGGTCTCCCTGAGGTTACCATTTTGCCAGAGGGTAATGCGGTTAGGGTGGGGAGGTTAATGCTGACCGATCTTCCAGCTTTTGTGAATGTGCTTTTATGTAATTGATGGCTTTCCACAAGCAAAGAGAAGCTCAAAGGAGAACATTATTCTATTCTTTTTTTTTTAAGTTTATTTATTTTGAGAGACAAAAGGGGGGAGGGGAATCCCAAGCAGGTTCTGCGCTATTAGCCCAGAACTCAAACTCACAAACCGTGAGATCATGACCTGAGCTGAAATCAAGAGTCGGACACTTAACCGACTGAGCCACCCAGGCACCCCTATTTTTCTATTCTTTTTCCAAATGGCTGCACATGCTTCCACTAATTTAGAGGGATAACAATAAAATTAAAAAAAAAAAATCATCCATATCTCACTACTTCGCTCTCTTCTGCTCCTTCTTAAGTGGGACATCTTTCAATTTGGTCCAATGGGTTCTACACGTTTATGTGGAGTAAAAAAAATAGTAAAAACTGATTTTTGCATTTATGTTTAGCTAAAGGCCCTTAGTTTATTTCACCATTAACTGTACCTTCTTTGCTCTTTTACCTCATAAATCTTACTTTATTATTTTTGGAGAAGAGATTTTATAAATCCAAATTTCCATGCTGCCTCATTTCTTGCAAGTTTCTGGATTGTATTTTTGACTTATGAAAGTTTTTATCTTTTAATAGAGGAGTTTTAACTCATTTATATTTATTGTCATCACTAAATAATTTTGTTAGTTGGATATCAAGTATTATTATTTTCATTCTTACGGTTTTGTTTGTTTTTTTTACTTTTTCAGCATAGGTATTTACCTCAAATTTTGAACAAGTAACTTTTTTTAACCCTGGAAATGCTCACCTTTTATTTTTTGGAAAAAAAAAAAAACCACCACACTTGAACTTAATATTTTCTCTTTACTAATATCAGTGATAAAATTGTATTTGTTGACACCTCCCTGTTTAAGATGAGCATATTCAGCATGTGTAGAAAATTAGCATATTTTTATTTCCTTCCATAAATCCCGGTCCCTCACTTTTGGGGATATATTCTGGGTATTTAGAACATGTTTATGATCATTATTTTTTATTATGTGTCTGTTATCTTAATTAGTTGCCTTTTTAAAAATAATCATGCTTTTAATACTTGATTTCTCATACTAGTTTAAATGGTTTTGGTGCTTTCTACTAATGTTATTTTAGAATCTGTCCACTTGTGAGGGTTTTTTTTTTTTTTTTTTTTTTTTTGAGTCAGTTAGTTAAAATGCCTTCAATGAATGCTTTTAGGGAAAGCACATGAGTATGTCTATCTCTATCTTCATGTTTGAATCATGCCTTATGATTAAAATATCTGGTCATGGAAATCATTAGTAATAATCTATTTCCTTGAAATCTTCCATTGTGTTCTTGTGTGTAACGCTGGCGAGGCATCCTTTGCTGGTAACAAATTTTATTTTATTTATATTGTTTACTTGACATTCTAAATTCCTTCTTTACGTTTTGAAGGTGGGTGGCATCTATTGGTCTATGGCAATTGACTTTTCTTGGCCTAAAGTTCACCTATACAGTCCTCAGGTCTAGTTCTTTCACTCAAGGAGTTTATCTTATTCTCTTTTGATTGTTATTTGTGCTACTCATTCCCCAGTGCCTTGTTCTGAGAATCTCGTCAGCTCTGATTCTGTATCTCCTTGTCAACTTTCAGTAACTTTTACTTCATGCATCCCCTTTAAGCCATTCTTACTGGATTTTCTGCTGGGCAGCCAAACTCAATACGAGCAGATATGATAGACAGGCATTTTCATTACCACTTCAGCAATTCCAAGTGTGGACACGTTAGCATTTCTAGCGGTGCCGTTTTATCTCTGGGAGCTCGGGGAAGCTGCCTTGCTGGGGACAGCTATCAGTAAGCCTTGTTGTGTTGTGCCCGCCTCCCCTCCCCGGACACAATATGTCCATGCCTGATACCCTTTCTGGTGCTGCTGTCCGAAATATCATTGACAGGCTCTGCCTGATCAAGAAGAAACCTCACTGTCCCCTGGACTTTCTGCCTGCTGTATCTCTTTCACAGATTCCTGCAACTGCTTCTGGTCCAGGACACAAAAGGAAACCCATTCGAAGCATTCAGTATCAATCCCAAGTCGTATCTTGACCGTAAGTCTCAGACTCATTCTTCCTGACTTGTGTATGATCGCAGGATTTTTACCAATATTTCTTCAATTCAATCTCTCCTAAACTTCTGGATCAGAAGGAAGAGCCAGTATGTTCCTTTAATCTCATCATAACTTTATAAAAGAAATTGGAGGACCTTTTTAACATATGGATAGATTTGATCTCTTGCCATAAATCAGGGCTTTCTCATATATAATAATATAATAGCAATATATATATTTTTTTCCTTTGGATGTTTCAATCTAGGTTTTAAACCTGACATTCTTTAGATACTTGTGCTCAAATTACTGACCTACTAAAAAACATTGACCTTTAATCGTAATGAGCAATCATTGTTTTTCGATTAGTAGCATGTCTCAGATTTTTTTATGTGTTGTAAATAAGTGTGTGTTTTTAAAAAGGCCTGCCTACTGCATCTTTACTTTTAACTTTTTTTTATCTTAATTTTGATTTTACATCCTCTGGTGCCTGACTCAGACCTTCCCTGCAGACTCAAAGACTGTAGTGGTTCAGTGCTATTGCCTGCTGCAAACTCACAGCTCTGTTTCTCCTGGGCATTGCCCTCCGTGGAAGGAGGGTGCTGGATGCTTCCCTCAGGGGTGGTCTGTATACAACGACTGGCCTAATGAAGGGTCTGACATCTTGCCTCCATTTGGGGCATCTTTGAAGGATAGTTACAGATCAAGTGCTGGCCTGAGTGAGTGGTGCTATAAATGCATCAGTCTTTGAAGACTGAATGTGCAATTTCCTCATTAATAATTTAAAGGGTTTTGACTCCATGTTAAAATGATAAATTCTAAACCTATTGGGTTCAGTTAAATATATTATTAAAATTAATGTCACCCAGTTTTCATCTTTTTTTTTTTTCCATTGACTGCTAAACAATTTAAAGTCACACATGCAGCTTTCATCTGTGGCTCACTTTTTTAAAATTTATTTTTTTAATGTTTATTTATTTTTGAGAGAGAGAGAGAGAAAGAGAGAGAGAGAGAGAGAGAGAGAGACAAAGCATGAGTGGGGGAGGGGCAGAGAGAGAGAGGGAGACACTGAATCCTAAGCAGGCTCCAGGCTCTGAGCTGTCAGCACAGAGCCTGACATGGGGCTCAGACCCACCAACCATGAGATCATGACCTGAGCCGAAGTAAGATGCTTAACTGAGCCACCCAGGTGCCTCTGTGGCTCACTTTTTATTTCCGTAAGACCAGTACTGTGTCAGAGAACTAGAGAAGCAGTTGGTGAGTCTAGGACAGAATGAAGGCAAGAGAAAAATGTGAGAAAGCAGGGCAGAGGGCTAATGATGTTCTAGAACAAGAAGGATCCTGTAGGCTATTGTAAAGAAGTTAGCTCCTATTCTGAAATACAGAACACAAACCATTGCAAAGTCTGGGGCAGAGAATATTCTGATATAATTTTTTTAAAGGTTGCTATGTTTAGCCTGGACAACAATGAAGCAAGGGCAAGGGCAGGAAAATTAGTTGAGAGGGTATTATATGAATGAAGTCAAAAGGGGTGCCTGGGTGGCTCAGTCTGTTAAATGTCCGACTTCAGCTCAGGTCATGATGTCACTGTTCATGAGTTCAAGCCCCGCATCGGGTTCCGTGCTGACAGCTCAGCCTGGATCCTGCTTTGGATTTTGTGTCTCCTTCTCTCTCTTCCCCTCCTCCACTCACACTCTGTCGCTCTCAAAAATAAATAGACATTAAAAAAAAATGTTTTTTAATTAAGTCGAGAGATAGATGTGACTTAGGCCAGGGCACTATAGAGAATTTCTTCCAGAAAGCAGACCAAATAAACAAAAAAGATGAAAAGTAGAAGAGAAAAGATAATAAAAATAGGGAACTCTAGAAAGAAAGGGGATAAAATAAATAGTGATAATAATGATAATGATAATAATAATAATAATAATAAACAATTTTCCAAATCTGAAAATGAATCTTCAATTTGAAAAGTCACTAATTAAAACAGTAATCGGCAGCAAACATATTGCTGTGAAATTCAAACATAAAAGAATAAAATGGATATACTAAAAGCTTACAGGAAAAATAAACCAGATCACATACTAAGAGTGTGAAATTTGACTTTTCAACAAAAACTTTGCATACTACTAGAATATTTATTGGTAGTAGTATCTCAAGTGGAGAAGTAAAGAAAGGATGAGGGGTTCGCATGAGGAGTAGAGAGCCTTAGTCCAGACTAGGGAGAAGGGTGCAAAGCTATGGGAGTGGGGAGGGAATGTGTCCAAGGTGCAGGTGTTGGGGGCAAGGGATGTAATTAATAGAGTGCTGAGATCTTTGTTTGAATACCAGGGGTAAAATTAGTGACAGTGGTCAAAAGAGCTGTCAATGTTTTTTGGAACACTGAAAAACAGAAACAGGTACAAAGAGATTTAAGCGGTTTTAAAACTGTTAAGTATAGGAAATTTAAAGTCTTAGGTAAGCAGTGAATTATATCTATAACATGATGTAAACACTGATAACAGATTAAACCCCCCAAATTGTGATAAATTATACTGACGTCATGGGAGAAGGGTGTGCAACAAAGCCAAACCCTTATTTACCGTTACAGGAATTTGATAATGTTTAAAACTGATGAATATGTACTAATGCCAATTTACATATAAGCATATGCAATTATTTACTGGTGGTATTAGATGGACGATAGGTAGATAGAGTAGACAGATAGATAAATAAGGTAAATACCAAAAGCAATAGAAAATATTTGTCTCTTGGAAAGCAGAATTAGGTGTTCAGAAGGACTGTTTTGGGGAAGTACTGATTTTTTATAAGCATGTGGTACCGTTAACATTATCTGATGGATTAAATTCTTGTTTTCAGTTCTTCACTGCTTTCTAATAACTACAGCTGTGTTATAACTGCAGAGCCTCCCAGTGTGGACAGAGACACTTTCTTCACCCTCTGCTTTGGGGCTTAGACATATGACCGTGTGACTTGCTTTTGCCAATGGGATGGCCGCAAACATCAAACATACACAGAGGCTTAAACACACTTTTGGGATTTGGTTTTTGCATGCCTGAGGTCCACCAGGAGCAGAACAGGAAGGAAACCTGTGGAGTCAACATGAACACGACTCAAAACACGAAGCCAAGCCCAGCTGCTCCTAGTCAAGTCCTGTGGACCCACAGCCAACCCATGAGCAAGGAAATGAGTGGTATTTGTTGTAAGCCACTGAAGAAATGCCACTAGTGATATAGTCACTTCGAGCTTTGAGGTTGATTAGTTAATCAAAAGTTGATTAATACTCAACATTTATACTATGTACCCTCCATGTAAATTCATAAAAAAAATTAAACTAATTTAGAATAAGAGTGATAACAAAGAACTGAGTGGGAAATTTAGAATTTTGTACACTGGAATTGCCCAGACTCTGCTGAAGTCATCATATCTCTACCTGCTTATTCCATGATGACAACTCTAAAATCTACTTTACTATTCCCAGAAGAGCACAAATGACTTAGCGTAAGCTATCTGTTGGATCCCTGTCATCCAAAAGCCAGGACTTATACACAAGACAGTATCTTTTGCTTGAATCAGTTATTGTCTCCTTTTCAGAAAGCTGCTCTAAACTTCTGACCCTTTGTCAATGCTTAACCTTGAAGGCTTTCTCAATTCTTTCACTGGTGTGTGCCTCAGTTTCCCTGTTCCGAGAGTATCACTATCAGCTTCCATCCTGTGTTCCCTTATTCCACTTTTAAAGGAGAGTTGATGCGGTTAGTTTTGAGCAGCATGAGATCATGAGTTGAAGAGGTCAGGGAAAGATTCATGGGCACAAATCATAAAGGGATTGAGTGGGTTTTGAAGAAAAGATAAGCTTTGGATGCATAAAGGAGAGTACACAGGGGTCTCCTTTCTAGCTTGTGAAATAGAAAATCACTTTTAAGACCCCCAAAGGGAAATCAATGGCTTCCTCCCCCATGGAGAAACTTTCCTGTCTTAACGGGAACAACATAAATAACACTTCTATTATAAGAAAGGATTGGACTCTTATTAAGACCCATAAATCAACAGTTATTTTATTTTCACAAAGCAACCCCCAAATGTAATTTTAAAGTGAAAGCATATTTTAAAGGGCATGTGGGTATATATAATTTATATTTCTCTGTATAAATATGGTACTGAGATATCTACTTACATTTGAATAATTATTAGGACAATACCCTGTTTTGCCATGTAAATGGCAAAGAGAGAAAGTGTCTGCTTCTAGAGAAGGGGGATTTAAAGACTCAGCCTTACAAGTGTCTACTATATTATGATATTTCCTTTTGATTATCCGTAATTTTTTGGGGTGTGTACTATAGGTATTCACACTTTCCAAAAGTTACTCTGTCTGTAGACTACTCCTGGGAAAGGGAGCATTTCTGCTTATTTCTGCTTAAAATTTACTCAAGATTTTTTTTTTTTCAACATTTTTTTTTTATTAATTTTTGGGACAGAGAGAGACAGAGCATGAACGGGGGAGGGGCAGAGAGAGAGGGAGACACAGAATCGGAAACAGGCTCCAGGCTCCGAGCCATCAGCCCAGAGCCTGACGCGGGGCTCGAACTCACGGACCGCGAGGTCGTGACCTGGCTGAAGTCGGACGCTTAACCGACTGCGCCACCCAGGCGCCCCAAGATTTAATACATTATCTTTACAAAATAAAAACTCCCATTCGTTTACCATTTAAAACAGATTAAGAAACATATTTATTAACTATAACAACAAAAAGTCTTCAGTTAAAGTGTGTGAAAATAGCTGGACCAATAAAGTGTGTGAAAATGGGACCAATCCGATATTTAACTAGGTAGCTTGGCTGCTTTCTCGTCCTTCATTATTTCATATTCTTGTTCGTCACTCACCTAGAAATTTCTAATTATGAGGAATGCCTTCATTTAAGAATACTTAAAAATCCACTTCAAAATGATTACACTGTTGTCTTTATATGTTCAAATAACCTAGGAGCTATACTTGATTTTTTTCCCATTCTCTGCATCATTCCAGAAAGTTACCAGAATGACGATACCTTCTCAGATGAAAATACCACATCTGTTCAGGGAAGGAAAAGCAGAAACACTGCTAAGCTAGTTATTGGACATAACAGAGACAAAAATAAATATAAGAACTATTCGATTAAAGAATTTATTTGTTGTCTATTTATGTTCACATGGTTTAGGAGAACCCAAGTGCCTGCGTTAAATATATCTTCAAAAGACAAAATCCTAGACCGCTTTAAACACAAATGGATGCAGCATAAGTATACGTCTCATAAATGTGGAGTCAAATACTTAATTACCAGTCTAATTGCTGTAGACTAACATAATGGCAGTAGGGATCACACAGTGCTGAAGGATTTAGAACATATTTTACTTTACTAATACTGTGGGGTGTCATAAAACAACATCCCTATAAATCAGTTTCTTTAGAAAGAAAGGCTACATTTTACGCAGGCATTTTTAAGTCTCTGAATGCAAACTGTTAGGGAAAAGTGCATCCATTTATATCTATCCTTACACATATCCCTGCAGAAAACATGCCGTGCCTCCAGAATCAATCCCAGAAAATAGAGTTTATATTCATATTCTGCCTGTCTGATCTTGTGTGGCAGAGTAAATAGAAGGGGAAAGCTGAGGCTCCAAAGCTAATTAGTTTCTAGAAAATTGCCTATTCTCTCTTTCTCTGAGCCTCCTTAAAGGAGTGAATCTCCCAGGGATCCTGTGAGCAATTATGACATTAAGAGTATTCTGCTTGTCAGGACCACCTGGGTGACTCAATCAGTTAAGCGTCCGACTTTGGCTCAGGTCATGATCTCACGGTTCGTTGGTTCGAGCCCCACGTCTGGCTCTGTGCTGACAGTCCGGGGCCTGGAGCCTGCTTCGGATTCTGTGTCTCCCTCTCTCTCTGCCCCTCCCCTGCTTGTGCTCTGTCTCTCTCTGTCTCTCAAAAATAAATAAAATTTAAAAAAATAAAGTGTTCTACTTGTCAAATGTGGAGCCAAGTCCAAAGAGTAGTCCTTGATGCCTAGTTCTGAGATTGAAGTAATGGAGAGAAAGCCCTATCATCTAAATGCACGGCCAGCCCCTCTCCACCTTGTATATGTATTGTTTGGGCTGTAGCATAGACGGCCCTGATAAATGAATTACATCTAGTCTTATACATAGTTTGCAAATACCAGTTTTCATAGGGGTTATTCTAGGGTGTGGTGTGAGAGATGGGGGGTGGGAAGCTGTAGGAAACTGATCTCAGTCGAAACTCAAAAGCATAAAAGTCTGTCTATTGAGTTAGAATTGCCCAAAACAAGGTCAAATTTCAGAAAAGGACAAATTGAATTTGTAGTTTAAAACATTCAAAAATTATCTCACTCTTCTCTTTTCTCTCTCTCTCTACATATATATATAATATAATTTTTGAATGTTTATAAACATATAAACTATACATGTATATATATACAAATTGTACATGAAAATAAATAGAAGAGAGACTATACCTCATTTGATGAGACCAGTAGTTATCTTAATACTCAAGTCAAACAAAAAGACTGTAAGAAAATAACAGATCAATATATGATACAGACCAAATTGTGTCACCTCAAATTCATACTGAAGCACTACCCCCATCCCCATATGATGGTATTTGGAGATGGGGCTTTTGAGAGATAATTAGGTTTAGAGTCATTAGGTTATGAGGTTTGGGCCCAGATCCAATAGGATTGATTTCCTTATAAAAAAAGGAGAGATGCCAGAATTCTCTCTCACCTAGCATATGCACAAATAAATGGTTATTGTTTTCAGCCACTAAGATTAGGAGTCATTTGCTACTCAAAAAAAGATAACTGAATAAAGTAAGATTATCATGTTGTAAAGCTTCAAATGCAAGCAGCCTCCAGGTAAGAGGCTATACTCAACCCCAACCTCTGTGTCTGATACCACTCTTTTCCTAACACCTTGGCAATCAGGTGCTCCAAAGCCACACCACTGCATCCTAATAATTTTATTTTTGTGTACAGCCTTTCTCCTCTTAAATTTTTTTTTAAGTTGATTTACTTATTTTGAGAGATAGAGACAGCATGAGTAGGGGAGAGGCGGGGGGGGTGGAGAGAGAGAGAAAGAGAGAGAGAGAGAGAGAGAGAGTCCCATGCAGGCTCTGCACCATCAGTGCACAGCCCGATGTGGGGCTCGAACTCACAAAACTGTGAGATCATGACCTGAGCCAAAACTGAGAGTCGGATTCTTAACCGACGGAGTCACCTAGGCCCCCCGCCTTTCTCCTCTTATATTTATAAAAGCAACTATTAGAATGTCCTTACACCAACTCCAGTGCCCCCAAGATACTATATTAATATCATTAAGAATGATCCCCTCTGAGTAAGTCTCATTATCTTCTGAAATAACTCAAGAAGGTCCATGTACATCATTCTCCATAGGCCGAATTCTTAAATCCCGTAAGTCATTTGCATCTTAGCTCAGAGGCTAGATGCACTCTATTTGGCTCAGAGCCCATTGATTCCAAGGGATTGCAGTGTCCAAACTGAGTTATTTATTAAGCTTGATGACACCTCTAAATTCTGTCTTGTGTGTCCACAGGATGCAGAAACATTCTTGCAAATGGGATTCCTAGGAAAGCCTGGAATTTCCTAGCGTAAGTATGCAGATTCAACTCAATAAATTGTATTAGGTAGGCCATATGGATTCGCACACAGAAGAACTTTCCGTAGCTAAATATTATACCCCTAAGCCCTACTCTGCCATCTCACAAACATGTCAACGGGTATAAGAAGAAACATGAGAAAGTGTGAAATGTGAACTTAATGAAAGTCTATCTTGTCCCAAAACCCACAGGAAAATTACTTCATTATTTATTTACTCCTAGTTTTTGTTTTGTTTTGTTTCCAAAAGATATTTGAAGCTGCTGAAGGTGAGGGTTAAGGTAACGAAGGCCATCTTTCGTCATAATTGTTTGGCAGGCTATAATAAATCAAGTATGTTCATAATAGGTTTGTTTTTAGTTTACCCTAAAATAATAGCCATCAGACTGGTGATATTTAATTCACTAAACGAAAGAATGTCAAGGATGAATGGCAACAGTAGATATGTAACTATGAAATGCATAAAGGCGGAGGTAGAAACAAAATGGTATAACCAAGGCATGTGAAAAAAATTAGCCTCCGGGCGGCATTCTTAGTCCTTCCTTTGTCACATATCCATACTCATGGCTCAACGTCACAGAAGCAGTCTGAAAAGTCTTCAGCTGCCTCTCATTTATTCCATATCAACATTTCTAGGGATGTGGGTAGGTCTTATTTAAGACGTGTCAAACGGAGACTGTGTTCGCCAAACAAAAATGAAGTAAATCTTGACAGCAGAACTTGCAATATTTATTGGCAAATACCCTTAACACTTCAGCAAAGTATCTTTGGGTAGAAACTAATTTTTATTAGTGTGGACACTTCCAGACACGTAAAATGATTGTATTAGTGATTCCATATACTTTGGGTCTTAACAAAAATGGTGTGTGTGGGGGGGGGGAGGGGGGCGGTGAGGGGAGCGGGGAAGATACCTAAGGCTTGTGTTGTCTTCAAGCACTGAGGACACATTTTACTTACTGAATTTTCATAGTTGTACATTCCTTTATAAACAACTTGCCACCTCCAGAGAGAGAATTAGCAAACCTGAGGATAGGTAAGTAGAAATTAATCAAACAGAAATACAAAATGAGAAGAGCGAAAAGCTTTGTAGATCATTCAAGACCTGTGGGACATATCAGATGGCCTAATGTGTACAATTAAAGATTCAGAAGAGAGAGAAGACAGCACTTGAAGAGATAACCACCAAGAACTATTAAACATTATGAATTAAAAGCCCGAGATTATCAAATTGGATACAAATGTAAGATCCAACTCTACATTGTCCGTGAGAAATCCACAGTAAGTATAAATCGTGGATTGCCTAAAGTAAAAGGAATCATACCGTAACGAAAATAAGGCTGGAATGACTAATCATATCACACAAATTAGATTTCATAAAAGGAATATTACCAGAAATAAGGAGGGAACATTACTACATGATAAAAATGTTAATTCATCAAGGACATAATTTAAATGTGTCTTCATCTCAAAACAGGGTTTCAAAATACATGATGCAAAACCTGATAGAACAGGGGAAAGAGACAGATCCACAATTATAGTTGGAAACGCTAGCATCCCTCTCTTGGGATTTAATAATAAATTAGTCAGATGACCTATCGAGACCTAGAAGACCTGAACAGCACCATCATCCAACTTGACCTAATTGACATCTAGAGACCATTTCACCCAATACACAGAATACACATTCAAGTGCACATGGAGAATTCACCATGACAGGCCATATTTTTGGCCCTTAAACAAACTCAGTGATTTAAACGTGTTGAAATCATGCAAAGCATGGTTTCTGTCCACAACACAATTAAACTAAAAATCAACAACAGAAAGCTATCTGGGAAATCCCAAATGTTTGGAAATGAAATAACACGCATCTAAAGAACGGATGGGTCACAGATGAAAAGAAATCCAAAGGCCAGTGCATTTTTAATTGAATGAAAATGACCATGTGGAATTTCTGGGATGTAGCTGAGACAGTGTTTAATCTGCCCAGTGGTTCACAAGCTGAATCTGGCATTGCCTTGGCTCAGCCACACTGCGAGTCCTTCCCTTTGTGTTCTTTGATTTCTCTGCCACCATTTGGGATATCTGTGGCAATTGCTTGGAAATTCTTAACGACGAGAGAATGTGAAAGTGCTTCAAAGAAGCCAGGACTCCGTAGACAAACTCATGAATTTCAGAGGCAATAACTATCAGATTCTGGCCCTCAGGAAATAATAGCAAACTGTACACATTTCTTCAGAGGGTCCTCGAGCAAGATTGATACGCAATGGCAAATTATTGCCATCTGGAAATGCGGGATCAATAACATGCTTTACAATTGGTTATTTCCCCTCCTTTTCTATCGCATTACTCCCTTGTTTCCACTCCCATTGATTGGAATCGATTGCCAAAATGAACCTACAGGCAAGCCATCTCCAAGGCTGTTTCTTGGAAGAATTCAGGACAAGAAGATAATACAAATGTTTTCCTTTTGCTAACCCTTTCATATTTGGCTGTTCTTTTCTGTTACAAATAATATTGATAATATTGTGGCGGGCATCATTATATACATATCCTTGCCACATACGTGTATACGGATGGACTTCTGGACTAGTACATTGGGTGAAAGGGTTCACACATTTTAAATTGTAGTAAGTAGTGCAAAGTTACTTTTAATGGTTGCGGTTATGTTTTTACAAAGTTCTGGGAGTTGCTTACTATTCAGTGTAAATGTCCTTTCTTTCTAATACCACAGTAGATCTGTTTGGCTGCAGAGACTAAATTCACTAGGTTATACTCCATTGTTAGCATACTATCTATTAGAAATATGTTCACGAGTCCAAAGGTTGTACATAAATAAATACTATTTCTATAGAGGTATAGCTCCAAATATTCTTTTAGGAATCTCCCCGAGACAGAGTGGGCCAGTCAGTGGAGGTTCACAGTCCAGGTAATTGGCCAAAACATTTATGAATTTTTAGTTTCCCAATATTTGGATAATTGAAATGCTCATTCAATAATTATGAACACAGCAAGCGATACAGAAAACAACAAAATGGTCTTGGAATTATGTACTTTCTTATGAGGTAGTCTCATAGTTAATCATACCATTTTTTAATTTTATTTATATGGGAATTTGGTAATACGGTAGTAGTATTTTCACAATCATACTTGATGGGTGGGTAATTCTCTAAGAAAAATAAAGGCCATAAATAATGAAATTTATGAAGTCTCAATTGCCCCAAACTTTTCTATTGCAGAAAAGTAGTTAAAAT
Organism: Panthera uncia; assembly: GCF_023721935.1. NCBI lineage: Eukaryota > Metazoa > Chordata > Mammalia > Carnivora > Felidae > Panthera > Panthera uncia. The sequence continues at coordinate 22,070,663 of NC_064814.1, read as the reverse complement.
CTTAGTTGCTGACTTTCCCCCGGGATAAAATTTTTACTGGAAAGGTGGTTGGACTATGGAAACATTTACCAGCTGCAGGTATAATACTGTGTCTGTTGTCAGACTCACAATTTCATTGGTTTATTTCTGGAGGATTATTTAGATGGCTGTGGTCTTATATCCAGGCCCCAAGGAAAGAAAAAAAAAAAAGGAAAGAAAGAAAAAGGAGCCTAAGAGGTGTACCTTCTCACTACAGAATAGTGATTTGTTATGCATTTGTCTGAGTTAAATATAGCAGTCCATCATCTTGCACAGTCCTATATTATATTCTGCTCACTAAAAAAAGAAACACTTGTTTGGATAGTTGAAGTAGTCTCAATAAAAACCGCAGCTCCCTTCTCCACCCCGACATTTATTTAAGGTAGATTTGCAGTGTTTATGATATACATTTCACCAATTAATCAATAAGAATCGAAATTTGTTTGACTCATTAATGCCACCATCTCAGGTTTGCTGTTACTTTAATGACGGTGATTTTGAATGTGACATTCCTACCAGAGTAGCAATTATTTGGAAGGGGAGGTGGCTGACTGCTCACCCACCCCCAGTGGGTTACTAATCAATTGGTGGGCTGAGGGCAAGAATTAATTAGGGATTACAAAAACCCTCCTTCATTATATTAAATGGCTCATTGAAAACAAATAACCTCATCTGCATTAACTGTGAGTTCACAGATTAAAGAAATTGAATTGAATTCATTACCAGTGATTTTCAGTTCCCAAGCTGAGACCAATATAATGTTCAAAGGCAGTCTACATCTGAAGGAAAGCCTAGGACTTCAAGTTATTGTGCTGTTTCTAATTGCTCCAGACATTTCTAGATCCCACGGTCTATTATGGTTTGACTGAAACGAACATATTTTTAGTCATTTGCAACTGCAGTGTGTATATTGATGAAAGTAGAGAGAATCAGGTCTTGATATATGTTTAATTGTAAAATACTTGGTGATTTAAATTTTGTGTAGCAGAATCCAAAAGCCTTATTTGACTTCTGCAGTAAGACTTCCCTGTGAGGTTATGTTTTATTCCTGCACATGCATATTTATGATGCTTTTCAAGAGAAAAAAAGTGTATCATGGACCAATTTGTCAGATATTGTGAATTTTATTGGTTTCACAGATTAAACATGGCACAGAATGCCTTCATGTCTAACACCACCCCTGTAATATTGATAGGAAAAAAAAGATTCCTTTCCTTCGTGTATTCTATTTTATGGAAGATCCAAGAAAGCATTCAGTGGGCCCCTCCCTTCTGTATTATTTTTAAATAAATGGTTACACTTTTTGTTATTATTAAAACATACCATCATCTCCATTATAGAAAATACAAATAGCATGATGAGTTAAACTTAATTGAAGACTCTACCATTCAGAGACCACAGCTATATATAAGGCTAGGTGTATATGTACAACTGTGAATTTATCTTTTGCAAAATTTTGTGTCTATTTAAAAATTGATTTCACATTATGTAAAAATGTACATATTGGCTTGTTTCCTTTAATTTTATATCAGGAGTATGTTGTCGTTACTTAGACATTTTCAGAAAATGATTTACTCATTAACTTAATTTTGAAATCCTCCCTTCCATGCCCTTCTCCCTTTTATTATCTTGCAGCCAAATGAGCATGTTAAGAGAATAGGTTTTGGTGTTACTCAGACGTGAGCCAACATTTATTAACTCTATGACCATCTTCAAGTTCTAAATCTTTGTTAAGTCTTCTAGCCTCACTTTTACACTTGTAGAATGGGGATGTCTCCCTCCTTCAGATGCTGCTGTGAGGAGTACTTGCAGTGTCGGAGGTAAGCATTAAACATCGTATCTGGAATACAGTAGTAGCTCAACAAAATTAGCTGTTATTATTTGTGTACCATGATTTTCAACAGATGTCCACATCATTTCTAAGGTCTCCGCATTTGATAAACTCCAATGTCAAAGAAAATATGATTTTTTTTCTTTCTTACAGGTAAGTAAATCAGCAGGGGAGGAGCATCCCACGATTGGACTGCATTGACACGCATGTACTTGAATGTTTATGCCTTTGAAGAATCACCCTGCAGACATTTGCCTTGAACAAAGTTTCATTTGGCTTTCGGCCAGCATGCCTTTGCTGGACTCCAGTTACTGCCCTGGATCTGTCCACCTTTCCCTGTCTGATTACATTCACTACTGAGAGTTGTCTCTGTCCATGGCAAGGTTAGTCCCTCTCTGTAGAGACAGAAGTTCATGCCATACATTTTAAATGAAGACTGTTTAAAGACCTAGATCCTAAATATGTTTACTTACCGTCTCTTCAAATAAAGTATAGATGTTCTATTCTATAACTAACACACTGGACTCTGTGCTTTCTTTTTTTTTCTTTTTTTTTTTTTTTTAATGTTTATTTATATTTGAGAGACAGGGTGAGCGGGGGAAGGACAGAGAGCGAGGAGGAGACAAATTTTGAAACAGGCTCCAGGCTCTGAGCTGTCAGCACAGAGCCTGACGCAGTGCTTGAACTCATAAACTGTGAGATCATGACCTGAGCCAAAGTTGGACAGTTAACCGACTGAGCCACCCAGGCGCCCCTTGACTCTGTGCTATCTCCAAAGAAGTGATGGAGAAAATTCTTTCACAACTAATGAAATGGCCCCAAACATTATATTTATATTATTACCTTTATGTGATTTTAGAGCACCGGTGTCATCAATGATGAAGGTAAGTATTTAAAAATATTCAGTCATTTTTTGGCTTTGTCATTTTTCTACATGGAAATAATCATGAATGTGCACAGAGACTGGCCTGCCAGAATGCTGAACATAAAATTGTTCATGAAATTAAAAAAATTAAAAGCAACCTACATCTCCAATAACATTAGAGAAATTGTGTAATAATTTATGATTTTTGTGGAACTTAGTAAATGAATAATGCTATCAGAAAAGATTCCACGAGGGAGTAATAAAATAGGAGTTGCAAAACAGGCTGTGCGCTGTGGTCTGATTTTGTAAAAATAAAAATGAATATGTATATAAATCCAAGAGACTGTCATTTTCTTTGTTTTGTTTTCTTTTTATTCTGTATTTTTAATGTTATGTTTAATCATAATGCGTAACTTTTGTAAAACTAAAACAGAAGTGTTTTTTTCTCTTTAAATACATTAGATTGGAAATTCAACTTAATCTTGCCAAATAAGCTTGGCTGTCTTCATTAGCACATTGCATAGACCCTGTCATCGTCAAAGATAAATATTTACATAACTCTTGTGGTCTGTCTCTCCATCTTCTGCAATGTGACGGGTATAATAGGAGTTCAATATTCTTTAGGTATGTGGATAAAGGATAATATAGGTCATTATTGAAAACTTTCTCCCTTTGTATGGTAAGCAGAATAATGCCTCCCCCTGGCCCCAGAACATGTGACTATATTACCTTACGTGGCAAAATGGATTTCACACATGGCATGTGATTAAGAATGTTGGAATGGGGAGGCTCTCCTGGATTATCTGGGTGGGTACAGTGCAATCACAGGAATCCTTGGAAGTGTAGGAGGGAAGCAGGAGAGTCAGAGTCAAAGAAGGAGATGTGATGATACAGCCGTGGTCAGAATGCCTGAAGGAGGCCATAAACCAAGGCATGTAGGTGGCCTCCAGAAGCCTTAGAAAAGGCAAGGAGATGGATTCTCCCATGGAGGCTCCAGAAAGATTGCAGCCTTCCCAACCTCTTGATTTTAGGAATTTTACCCTCCAGAAATGTAAGAGAGTATATTTGTGTTATTGTTAGCCACTAAGTTTATGGTTCTTTGTTATAGCAGCAACAGGAAACTCATACTCTTTGGAAGACAGAATTTACTTCTGAATTGCTTGGCTATTCCAGGGTAAAACCAGATCAGACATTCAGAAAGTCCTGTCTGACTTCATTCTTTTTCACTCTCCAAGAATGGCTTCAGATAGCTCCCAAAAGTAAGCATTCATCATTGTAGTCATTAAAAAGAAAGAAAGAAAAAAAAGGACAGTTTCAATTATCAAATGGTATAGCAAAGAAACCATGAATGCCCACATTTGCAAACCAAAGCAAAGGAGATGCCGGGCTTCTAGAAGGAATGTAAGTCCCCATAGCAGCAGTAGCTTTCAGCCAAGGATTCCCCATGTTTTAGGCAGCTGTGTTCCAGCAGTTAAAAACACCTACCACGAGAGCAGGTGAAAATGTGGTTATAAGCTGTGTGCTGACAGTTTTTCCTACTTTATGAAGAGAGCAGAGCCACTCATATACATCTGCTGGTACTGGATGATTTTTGCTTTGTACATTGCTGTAATAGAGCTGGGCAAAGTTCTGAATGCACCACAATAATATAAGGATGCATGTTTTTCTCTTGAGTCACATAATTGTTCTCTTTAATAACATAGTTCTAATCACAAAACTAATACCTATTCAATAAAGAAATCTTGGAAAATGCTAAAGCCTGCAGCAAAAACAAATTGCCTGTAATGCTGCTAACATTTTAGCTTCTCTCTCTCTGTCTCCCTCCTTTCTTTCTTTTTCTATTTATGCATACACTTACACAAACAAATACAAAAAGAAAATGATCTCTGCCATGGTATCATATGGTGTTACATACTATTTTTAGTTCTATTGTTATTCAGTCATTACTATTATCTGCCAGGTCTCTGGTTCTCCAATGTTGGCATGTATCACAACCAGTTGGAAACACACATAACTGGACCCCAAACGCAGAGTTTCATATTTAGTGGGTCTGGGCAGGACCCCTAGAATTTGCGTTCTAACAGGCTTTCAGGTGGTGTGGATATGGCTGATTGCGGCCCATCTTTTGAGAATCACCACTCTTTATAGAAGAATATTAGCTGACATTGGAAGGTACTTTATATTTCTGTATCTCTTCTATTTCCAATTAATATTTAAATGTGTACCATGCCTGTTCAGTACACGTGGAGTTTTCCTAGATTATACACAGTGTTCATTAGGTCTGCAAGAATGGATGTCGTTCAGAAAATTGAAGAACAAAAATTTTTGCTTCAACTCTGTGGATATTTCTGGTATTCAAGACATAATAAATAACTTACATAATTGGGCTCAAAGTCCCAACTAAGTTTGCATGTATAAACTGAAATCTTACGCATGATGGTAATTGTTTTCCAAGGAACCCCATTTAAACACAATTTTCTAATGATACGTGGTTTTCAGGTAGCTCTGGAAGCTTTTTTTTTAAATTGCACTTTTTTTTTAATGGATTAACTTTTTTAATTGAACTTTTTTTTTTTTTTAATGGATTAACTGAACGGGCTGGCTGGAAGCCTTGGAATGTAGGAAACCCAAGCTGTTCTGGTTGCACAATCCAAATGTAAACAGCCTTCCTTGTCATTTGTTGGCATAGTGTTTGGGACACCGAGTTATTTCACTTTATTGAAATTTCTCTCATGAAAAATGCATGGAACAGTCTTCGCTTCTGCCAAACCCTCATGTATTTACCTCACTGGGTGCAGTGAAGATTTGTGTGTAAACATATGGAAAGCCCTTGTACTGTCTGAGTCAAGCATAGAACAAGAATTATTCTTACTGCCCATAGGAAAAAGTGTAACATAGATAAACTTTGCACTGGCATCCACTTTCACCCTAAATTCTTTCCAGAACATTCCTGCTTACCTGTGCTTTTGCCCTGGGTGACAAGGAACCCTCTTGTTGGCTTAAACCTGGACTGGAGAGATGGAGATTTTATGGTCCTGGGTACAGCGACCTAGTCCCTAAACCCCAAATGTAGAACAAGGTAATGAGAAGAAACTGGTCTTCTCTGAGATGCGAATTTGTTGATAGGATGTGTCTGAAAAGCCATAAATGTTAAGCCAACTTTGGTGAGCTATTTGAAAATTAATCACCTTGCCTGAAGAAAAAACACGATGTGAAATTAAAACTCGATCATGAGACCCATAGCATTAGAGAATTGCTCTACCGGCATGTAATACTTTTGAAATTTTGCAGCTAAAACTAGTTGGTTATAGTGAAAATGTGACATGTGCAAGCTATGACTCTAGGGTTTTACCACAAAGGAAAACACAAAATAACAACTAAAGTGACATATATATATGCATATATATATATATATATATATGTATTTTTTTAAATTTTACTTAACACATACCTCAAACTAACCAAATTAGCTGTGCAGTCTGACTCCCTGTCCATCCCATGCTGTCTATCGTCAATTAACATCGACCAGGCTCAAGTACGTTTATTCTGTGGCTTCTTGAAACACACAACTGAAAAGTGATACACCGCAAATGCTGAGCGTGCCCGCTCTGGATTCAGACAGACGTGGGTCCAGACTGGAGCAGATGCTGGAGTGTTCCATGCCTACCGCCCACCCCCGCCCCCGGGGCAGCCGAATGGTTTACATGTGCGCCACTGTTGCCTCGCTCTCAGGAGCCAGCATCCGCATCTCCGGGCCAAAGGACTGTCCTCACGCTCTGTCAGTCTTTTACAAAGTGTGGTGCCCTGGGAGCAGCGGCTGCGCTTGGGAAACACGTGAAAAATAATACAAATGCTTGAGTCCCACCCCACACCTACTGAATGAGAAACTGCATTCGAACAAACCTTCCAGGTGTTTCTGAGGCTGCTGACATGGGAGAGCCGCTAGACCACAGACCCCCACTTACTTTGTGGGCGAGGAGAGCCTCCTCCTTAGGATTTCATGGACCTTCTGGTCCTCCTCACAACTCTCTCTCCCTCTTTTTTTTTTATAATTTTTTTTTCAGTGTTTATTTCTGAGAGAGCAAGAGAGACAAAGCACGAGTGGGGGAGGGGCAGAGAGAGAGGGAGACACAGAATCCGAAGCGGGCTCCAGGCTCCGAGCTGGCAGCAGAGAGCCTCATGTGGGGCTCGAACTCACAAGAACAGTGAGATCATGACCTGAGATCATGACCAGACGCTTAACCAACTGGGCCACCCAGGCTCTCCCTTTTTTAAATAATCTTGAATTTTATGTATTTACTTACTCACTTATTCTCATTTATTGTTAAGTCTCTTTGTGGGACTTTGCTGAATCTCTGACTTCTCCATCTCCCTTCCTTAATTTCCTCCTCATATTCCCTGGGGAATACTCCTTAAAAAGCAAACATTAAACATTATACAAACATTATACAGTAGTATAGTGTTATATATTAATCATACCTCAATTAAAAACATACTTTTGTGTGAATCCTTTGCTTTGGGGGATTCTAACTAAAGACACTTACTTATTATCAGGTGATATCCCCTTCAAGTTCCTCCATCTTTGGGGGCCTGGGTGGCTCCGTTGGTTGAGCGTCTAACTCTTGATTTTGGCTCAGGTCATACCCCAGGGTCGTGGGATTGAGTCCTGCATCAGGCTCCACGCTGGGTGTTGAGTTTGGGATTCTCTCTTTCCCTTTCTCTCTCTGCCCCTCTCCCATGCCTCACACATGCTCTCTCTCTCTCAAAATAAATAAATAAATACAAATCATTTCATTATAACAATACATTTTTTCTTGTGTGCAGAAATAAAACCACTACCGAATCCTAGCATATACCACAGAAACTGGCCTGGCACTCAAGCGAGGCCACGCCATTCTGTTAAACATAACCAATATCACAGAATCCCAAACTCAGACAAGGTCGCCCTGAGACCATGACAGACAAAACAAGGCCCCACCACACCTCATTATTTTGCTTTAGCACAGATTTTTAAAAATTCACAGTGCCACCGGCAAAACACCACCCTCTCCTGGCTAAAATGATAGAGTGATTCCTCACCAACCAGAGCTTTATTTTTGTTCTTGTCTCTTCTTGATAAGTAGATTTATTGAGATAGTCATGGAGTTGTCCTGCCTTCCAGAACCATCTAACTCAGCACAAAGTTTTGTTTTCTTAGCCCTTCTCTGAATCACCCAGATAAATCCTATAACAGATTCTTTCTGACACCCTTTTCCTGAAACACCCCTGTGGTTTCCATGCTTTGTCTTCTCCCTTTCCCTAATAAACACAACTTATGTAATTACCACTGTATTTCTGACTGTCTTTGTCTGAAGGGCATTGGCATTACTAAGGAGATGGAAGGAGGCAGTGTCTTAACCCAGCAGTCTAGTCATAGAGGATTCATAATAAGACACAAGGGAATCGATAGTGCTTTTAGATTGTTTTGTCTTGTTTTCAATTGTTGTGTTATTTGTTTGTTTGCTATGACCCTAGTCATATGTTTATTGCGCAAGCTCTTTCTCCCAGAGCATCTACAGATCTTATGATCACCACTAGTTGCTGTAATAACAGACTTTTTCAATGATACACAGTGCTGTTAATAGTATACTTAAGGGGGTGCCTGGGTGGCTCAGTCAGTTGAGTGTCCTGCTTTGGCTCAGGTCATGATCAAGCAGTTTGTGAGTTCAAGCCCCACGTTGGGCTCTGTGCTGATGGCTCAGAGCCTGGAGCCCACTTCAGGTTCTGTGTGTGTGTCTCTTTCTCTCTGCCCCTCCCCCACTCACACTCTGTCTCTTTCTCTCTCCTTCAAAAATACATAAACATTCAAAAAAATTTAAAAAAATAGTATACTTAGGATGTTATGAAGGCAACAGGGTCTCCCCACTCCTCTCTAGTGAAAAAAATATTTTAAAGTATACAATACGACACCAATTTCTAGGATATTACAATCAACATGACGTGACAAGAATCTGCGTGATAGATAATCCCTAATACATAAAAGTATTTTCTTGTTTCAAAATGAGCGAGGCCGACAAGTCCTTCAGGGAGTCACAGAAGGAGGAGAGAGAAGGATTGAGGAGGTTTATGGTCACAAACCTAGCCTGCTGATACTGAAGCCTTACTGATGACTATGTTGTTATGTAACTGGAACTGGGGAGACCACTGACATCCGTGCCAACACTGCTCTCACCACCTCCACCATTTTTACATCCAGCACCAAAGCCTGCCTTTCATCCTCAGCTCCACCACCCATTCCATCACCACCACCCCCACCACCCTCATTTCCACCGTCATCTCTAATCACCATGGCAACAACTCCATCATGACCACCTCCATCACCACCATTTACCAGCAGAGAACAGCTTTGGTCCCCAACTCACGTGCACCTCCAAATAGCTCCTAAAATAATTTCATAGTTTGCAAGTTACTATTCTACAATTCAATTGAGAAGGAACCTATATTCAAGCATCGACAGTTACCTTTATTTTATGGTTTACCTGTCAGGGAAATAGAGTGAAAGAAATACTTGCAGTTCATACTTCCAGAATTCATAGTGTTTCACTTCTGAAAATCATGACGATTGTGGAAATGACCCTAACTAGATGACTTAGATCATCCCACATACCCTAGCTCGGTTGTACATTAACTAGAAGAGCTAGGCGTGCACAATGGGGATTTCATCTGTCCCTGCGATAAAATCAACCTATTGATCCATAATGTTGCCTTACCCATTTGTATGCCATTCTCATTTAAGTTTGAATTAAAATGATTGCATCTAGTATATATGGAAAAATGATAATATGTAGATAAATGCAAACACGATCGTGCTGACCATGTCATCTAAGCCTTTTTATCCACAACATTGAGTACAGTTCCACTGAGCTGCTTCTTGCCCAACTGTCCTGGTAACCAAATGTGAGCATTTCTAATATTGTTGGCAGGGCTAATGGTGCAGTTGGTGGTCATGGAAATAAATGATGTTAACTGGATGGGTCTGGGATTATGCCCACGGTCTTATTCTCATAAACACAATGCGCTAACCAACTGTTGCTCCGTCAAAGCCAACTGTGGAGTAAAGCCTTCTCCAAATTTCCTTTGCCCACCACGACAGACTTGGCTGGAGACCTGCTTTTACGCTTGGTTAAGTTGGTGAAGGCCAAGTTGGTTAAGTTGGCCAAGTCAGTGTCTCACCACTGACCTTACCATTATGGCTTTACCCTGCCCATGGCGGTCATCCCCAGTAAAAATATTCAGAGACTCTTTTGTCATTTTCACGCTGTTGGTCTACCTCTTATGAGGTAGTGTCTCCAAGGTCAGAATTAAACACATATTAACTGAAAAGTACATCAGGTGGAATCCACATTGTGAAATCATCATCTGGGTTAATAAATGTCTTCTGAAAGATTAATTATGCTTTCTTTTGAGGCAAAGCAGAAACAGACACTTTGTCACTGTCACTGGTCTTTATACTATTTTAAAAAGTATAAATGACTGTCCTGGCTTTTTAAATTATTGAACTCTTAATAGAAACACATCAAAAGTTATATATGTAAATAAATACATACACACACACATATTTTTCCCTCCACCTCATTCACAACTTATAGAATTCCAACCACACTGACTACCAATCTTTGGTAAAAAAATAGGTTACTATGAACACAAATATTTGGTATGTTAAATGTGAGTTGAAATTAGAGTCACTTTTAATGGCTCTATACCCAGGAAGAAGCTTATACTTATAAGAAAATAACCTTCAAAAAATGTCTATGACTCTCCAAGGGAAATGGGATCATTTGCCCATAAATACACACATATCATCCCTATTTAAAAATAAATACCCTAAATATTGCCTGCCACAACTCAAATCCTATCATTAGCAAGCAATTCTTGTAAAGAGGCATTTCATTAAATTAATACATGTGAGAAGGCAATTAAGCATGTACTATATTTTAGGGAAGAAAAAAATACATAAATAAATGCGTGGGAAGGGATGTTTTGCATCAAATGTTGTATATTCCAAGATTTTCTCCAATGTGAAAATAACTTTTACCACTTGGCTGATGAAAAACTGGACCTAAGTAAATATGGCTAGACCCGGAACAGTTGTGTTTGACACATGGGTGGCAAAACCAGAAACAAAACTAAACAAAACAAATAGTGGCTACTTAAGTTTTAAAGACAAGCGGTGTATTGACTAAGTCAGGAAAATGATTTAAAACAAAATGAAAATATAAATAATAATTAAACATAATTATGTAAGGAAATAGGTAATTTACTATAAATAGAAGGTTTACCATTTTGAAAAAAAATACAAACATTATCAGGTATCAATGAACTCTTTATCTAAATTTCCTTTAGAAAGCATTTGTCAACCACATTGACTTTTTATTGTACCTTTTGCCTCGTTTTATGCTTGTCACTTGATGGTCACTTTTAATATGACATTTCAAGTTCTCTTCTAGTAAACGCTTTTTGGTGATATATCTTTGATAATTTACTTCCCTAAGTAAATTGCTTTTTTTTTTTCATATGACCCATTAGCTAGACAGTGGACCTCATCATCTAATTTTCTTATTTTTCCTCTGTTATTGCTGATCAGTTTTAATTTTTGTTCTACTATCTGACAGTTGCCTCAAATTATCTTCCCATCCAACTGTTTATTTTTTAAAAAGTGTAGCTCTCATCTTTTCAGCTGCGAAAACTCTTTGTTTTCCCCTATTTCTTACTCCCTGTTCTTGTGTACAGAATCAGTATTTTATATTCTCTTATCGATTTTAAGCTTATAAGTTACGTTTTCAAAGTTTTACTCTAACCTCCTTGAGTTTTTCTTTTTCCAGTTTTTTTTTCATTTTTGTTTTTATTTTAATTCAGGTTAGTTTACATACAGTGTAATATTAGTTTCAAGTGTATAATATAGTGATTCATGACTTCCATACAACACCTGGTGCTCATCACAAGTGCATTTCTTTTTTTTTTAATTTTTTAAATGTTTTTTAAATTTATTTTTGAGACAGAGAGAGACAGAGCATGAGCGGGGGAGGGGCAGAGAGACGGGGAGGCACAGAATCTGAAGCAGGCTTCAGGCTCTGAGCTGTCAGCACAGAGCCTGGAGTGGGGCTCGAACTCACGGAGTGTGAGATCATGACCCGAGCTGAAGTCGGACACTCAACCAACTGAGGCACCCAGGCGCCCTTTCACACAAGTGCATTTCTTAATCCCTATCACCTATTTAATCTCTCTCCTCATCCCCTCCCCTCTTCAGTTATTAGTTTTTAATCCCTCTGTTTCAGGTGTTCAGATTTTCCTCCATTGTCCGTTGAAAAGTGACTTTCCATTTATGTTTAAGGATGATGCATTGAAAAGCTGATCGGAAGTTCAATGTTTGTGACAGGGACTCATCAACTAACTGGTGGGTTTTATTTTGCGGTAAATGGTAGGGTTCTGTTGTTTTGTTGGATGATTCCAAACAATAGAGCCTTTATGTAATTCTCTCTCTTTTTTCTGTGTGTGTGTGTGTGTGTGTTTCCCGGAAAGACTCAAACAGCCACTTATCTGTGTTTGCAAATAGATAGCCCTGGATAATACATGCTTGAGTAGAGAATCAGAAGGGGGCTGGTAGTTTTTTGAGTTGATGCATGGATTTTCATCTCACACTCCTGTTTTCAGATCAGTACCCCTCCCTAACCATGTACAAAGGCTGTTCCCACAGTCTGGAGCTTTCTGGTTTGCTTTCTCCACAGAACAAATCTTCTTTCTCTCATTTGGGTAGCCTCTATGATATTGGGATCTGATTGTTTCTTATACATACTTGCCCTTAATCTTCTGTTTTTACTCCCTTGTCCTACTGTCACTTTGATTTCTTGTGACTCCAATCCCTGAATCTTTTTGAAGTTTTATGGCATGAAATGGGTTGTTCTTCATTGGCATCTCCTCCTGGAAATATCCACATTCTTCTCAATTTCTTTGTCAGTGAATATATTCCTCATCTCTTTTTCATTGCAGATGTATGCATTAGTTATCTAGGGCTGTGTAACAAAGTACCCTAAGCTCAGCTGTTGAAAGCAACACACATTTATTATACCTCACAGGTTCTGAGGATGGGTGTGGCTTGGGTAGTATTAGCTTAGGGTCTCTCATGAGACTCTGATCAAGCTTTCTGCTAGGGCTGCCATCATCTAAAGGCTCAAATGGGGCTGAAACTTCCATTCCAAAATCACTCATATGGCTGGTGGCAGACCTTTGTTTCTCACTGATTGTTGACCAGAAGGTTCAGATTCTCCCCGTGTGGGTATGGATCTCTCCATTGGGCTCTTCACAATATAATAGTGTGTTTCCCATGCAGTGAGAGATGAGAGAGGGAAAGAGAAAGAGGGAAAGAGAGAAACAGGTATGGAAGCCTTGTTCTCTCATAAACTAATGTCAGAAGTAACACTTCTACCCTATGATGTTGGTCAACCAGACCGACCTTGATACAAATGGGGAGACTACACAGGATGTAAATACCAGGAGGCAGGGATCATCATAAACTCTATAGCGTGGCCTGCACAGTTTATGTCTTTTTTATTCATTTGCTTTTATTTGTGGAGTTTTTAGAAGAACACATGTATGTGTTCAAGCCATCATATGTAATCAGAAATATGCTGTAGTTTTTAAAAGCAGGATCTGTTGAGGGAGACAAGGGGCTTAGGTCATCAGTGGGGGGAAATTGCCACACTAGATGTTTCTTAGATTTGGGACCATCTCCACAATGGAAAAAAAAAAAACCCAAAACTTGAAATACCAAGCAGTCAGAAATATAACCAAATGTATTCCATGCCAATTAAATTACTCAAAGAAATTTGACAGTTAGATCCACATACTACCTGCTATTCTAAAACCCTGACTAATGCAGATGAAATTCTACCTGCAATTTCTGTTAAAGGAATGCTGAGCATTTCAACTGAATTTTCTGGGACTAGCTGTTTTCTGCATTTTTTACTTTTTATGTTGTTAAGAAGAAAGCTTTGGCCAGAGGCAACGTTCTGGAATGAGAACATGATATACAGATGCTTTTTTCAATGGTATGAAGAGAATATGTTCTTAATAATGCAAAAATTGCAAATTGATTGGTTAAGTCAGCCTTTTTTAAGGTTGGGACTAAGGATAATAGGAGGTATAGTATTTGATGAAGCCCATTTGCAACCATTTCGTTTTAGCAGTGCGATGGGTGACTAATGTAATAAATGCCAAATAGACACATGGATTTTATATAATCTTACCATTGTGACAAATGTTATGCTACCCAACTATCATTTCTTGCGCCTTTAGTTTCTATGCATCACATTTCCATTGATTTTCAAGAACTCAAATCACATTCAATGTGTACCTCTAGCTGGCAAAGTACCTACAAGAGTGTTTTACAGTGTTTATTTTATGCTGCAAATGGAAGAATACATTTATAGAAAAATTACCAAATTGACATCATTTTTAGTGAAACTGATTTATATGGTTATCATCTGGAAATTTGTATTATTTGAAATATTGACATGCATCACTGCACGATTCTCCCAGGGTCTTCTAAAGCCAAAAACACAGATGTAATTGTATTGGGTATATTTCCACCAACAAGTTTGTTATTATACTACTCTTCTTCTTTTTTTTTTTAAGATAACCAAACATGTCTTTCTTTTCTTGCTTTTTTTAAAAAATTCATTTTTGAGAGAGAGAGAGAAAGAGAGAGAGAGAGCGCATACAAGCAGGGGAGGGGCAGAGAGACAGGGGGACAGAGAATCCAAAGCAGGTTCCATGCTGACAGCATAGAGCCTGATGCGGGGCTTGAACTCATGAACCATGAGGTCATGGCCTGAGCCGAAGTCAGACGCTTAACCGACTGAACCACCCAGGCATCCCAATACTACTGTTCTTAATACAAGTTTATTATTATATTACTGCTCTTAATAAATTAGCAATCAATTCACTAGTTATACAACATTATATAAATACATATATACATAATTTAAGCACACATGGATGTAATGTTAATATAAATGTAGACATATGTAAACTAGATATGGTCACAGACTTATCTAGGTATAAAGGAGATATCTTGATTGATAACTAATATAGGGGTCCCTGGATGGCTCAGTCGCTTGAGCGAGTGGCTCTTGATTTCAGCTCAGGTCATGATCTCACGGTTCGTGAGATCGAGCCCAACGGCAGGCCCCATGCTTGACGGTACAGGGCCCGCTTGGCATTCTTGGATTCTTGCTCTCGGTCTCTCTTTCTTTCTCTCTCTGTACCCATCTCCCAAGCTTACTCACTCTCTCTCTCTTTCAAAATAAATAAATAAACTAAAAAAAAAAAAGCACACACACACAAGAAACCTAATGCATTTGTTCCCAATAATGCTTAATGGTTCTCAGTTGCTCATGATTCACTAATATGATGGCTTTAGTAGCTTAAAAAAAAGAAAAGAAAAATATGCCTGGAATAAAACTCTTTCTCAGCTTAATTTTTAAAATACAGTTTTAGTAGTGTCCATAAGGTAAAAAGGCTGTTGACTTGTATGGATCTTGACCAAGCAAAGCATCTTTTAGTTATTCTATATATTCTATACACTTTGAGAGCAAAAGCTAGTGTTGTTCTTACAGTAAAAAAAAAAAAAAAAAAGTATGATATCACATCCTGGAAAAACTCTAATCACGTGTTGAAGAAGATCTAAAACAAGATGGTTGGTGTCTCTGCAGTGATGCTCTGAAAAGTGTCCTGTCACCCTCAATCTCCTTGGGTTGAAACCCAGATTGAAATTCTATAGTTGAAAATAAATAAAACCGTGGTCTTGCATTCTAAGAAATTTCTGAAGGACCTTTCACCCTGGACAGAAGTTTGTTATCTGGCCGGAGTGGAATGGTGAACGCTTAGCTTGGGTGGATGTGGTCAAGGGAATGTCATAGCTAAAATGCCTACATGTCAAAGAGTCACAGACATGTCTGTGGTTGAGAAAAAAAATTGCATAAATATACATAAATTACATGACGTTTAAGTGACTCATACGGGGGTTGACATGCGGGAAGCGCCCAATAATTGTAAGTTGCTCCTTTTCGTTCCTGCATGCATGTAAAACTCAAAAACATGATTACGGTGTTATACCACTGCCTTTTGTAGCCCTTCACGTTTCAATAGACTTACTAGAAATTGAGATGCGGAGCTCAGTGGAAGCCTTCAACATGTGCTCTATTCTCCGCCATCCTACACAAAACAGAGCCACCAACACACTGAACACAGTTTCCATTGTTAACTAACTTCTCGTAAAAGCTTACCAGCAATATTTCTTCTGTCTATTTATTTATTTATTTATTTATTTTACATCGAATCCTTAGTGATAAATTGTTAAAAGCAAATTAGTTTTGTGTGTGTGTGTGTGTGTGTGTATTTAACTTGTTTTGAAAGAGAGCACGTGCAAGAGCAGGAGAGGAGCAGAAGGAGAGAGAGAGACTCCCAAGCAGGCTCCACGCTCAGCATGGAGTCGGACGCACGGCTGGATCCCACGACCCTGGGACCATGACCTGAGCCACATTCAAGAGTCAGACTCTCAACTTACTGAGCTACCCAGGTGCCCAGTTTTTTTGTGTATTCGTAAATCTGCAGTAACATATCATCAAGGGGTTGCCTCTTTTAGGCAGAGCCTCACGGGAAGAGAAGGTACTCAAAGGACTGGGTGAAGACGTATTAAAGAAACTTCCATGGCTAGATCATAGGGCACTTGTATTTTTAATTTTGTTTTGAGGAATCGCCATATCGTTTTCCATAACGGCTGTACCGATTTACATTCCCGCCAATAGTATGCAAGGCTTACCTTTCCTCCACGCCCTTGGCAACACGGCTGTAAGATCCAGCGGCTCCACTCTTCCGTGTATACACAAAGGAAATGCCATCGGCTTCTCAAAGAGATATCTGCATTCCCACATGCACTGCAGCATCACTCATAATAGCTAAGATATGCGAAAAAACCTAACGGATAAAAAATGTGGTATATATGCACAAAGGAATATCAGTCAACCTTTAGAAAGAAGGAAACCCTGCCATATGCAATAATATGGATGACACTGGAGGATGCTCTGTTAAGTGAAATAAGCCAAACACAAATACTGTATGATCTCACTTGTATGAGGCACCTTTGAACATCAAAGTCTCAGCAGCACAGAGTAGAACAGTGGGCTGTCAGGCAGTGGGAGGTGAGGGAAATGGAGAGACCCCGGTCAAAGGGTGCAAACTTTCAGTTATAAGATGCTATGGTCTAGGGCTCTGATGTATGGTATGGTGACCATAGTTTTGGGGTTTTTTTAAAGATTTTTTTAAAATGTTTATGTATTTTTGAGAGACAAAGACACACAGAGTGTGAGTGGGGGAGGGGCAGGGAGAGAGGAGACACTGAATCCGAAGCAGGCTCCAGGCTCTGAGCCATCAGCACAGAGCCCGATGTAGGGCTTGAACTCATGAACTGCGAGATCATAACCTGAGCTGAAGTCAGGAGCTTAACTGACTGAGCCACTCAAGCTCTCCTGGTGACCATAGTAAGACTGTATACTCCCTACACTTGAAATTTGCTGAAAGAGTAGATCTTAAAGGGTCTCACCATTAAAAAAAAAAAGGTAACGATGTGAGATACAATGTGTTTATCAAATAGATTGTGTGACCATTTCCACAATGTATACTTAACATCAAATCGTCATGTTGTACATCGAAATATGTACAATTTGAATTTGTCAATTATACCTTAAGGAAAAAGAAGTATCTATTCACAGAGGTGTGGGTAGAGTGAGAGGAGTAATCAAGGAATGGTGAAATGCTCATTGACGAGCCAGCAGCTCTATGCAGCCATTACCATCCCTCAGCTTGGGCAGAGGCTTTACCTGTACCTTGAGAGTTCTAGCCATAGCAAACGGGACACCCCTTAAGAGTGTGTCCGTAGATAAAGGGACATATGCATTGACAATAGTGCAGCTAACTGGAAAGACCCAGAGAAATAAACATCTGTGTGTGTGTGTCTCTGCCCTCTGTCCTGCCAGTGTTTCCCATTGACTGAACCCAACAGGAAGCTAAAGATCCAAGGAGCCCGGGTAAAGCAATAATGCAAGAGGTATCCAATGCAGAAGGAAGGAAAGGACAGTGGATGGAATCTAGTCACAGAGAGAATAACCAGCACAGTAACCAGGTTGTGGGTGGGGAAATTCTCTCCCTATTTTAAGAGTCAGAGCATCTGAGGCATAGAATAGCCCATTCACAAATCCAAAAATAGACGATTCATCTAATAATTTCTAGGACGTGGCTATATCCACTCTCACTGGGATGTGCTGCTTGGCATTTTGCTCTGTGGCCTTTTAATGGATGGGTGTATCTCAGAAGATTTGTATAAATGCCTTTGGTCTTGGTGGTCAATGAAACATTTAACCGAAGACGCACAAAACTCATCATATTTGTTTCTGGAAAATGGACATATTTTAAAATTGTGCTCATTCACACCGAGAATTGAAAACTTTTGTTAGGTTTTCAAGTGTATCTTCAAAGACACAAAAATGTTGACAGAATCTCTTTTTTTATTACCCTACCTCCCCTAAAAACTATTTAATTAGTACTTAAGAATGAATGGAAGCATCATACTTAAACACAAGCATTGATGGGAATGCAAGCTGGTGCAGCCACTCTGGAAAACAGTATGGAGTTTCCTCAAAAAACTAAAAATAGAACTACCCTATGACCTAGCAATTGCACTACTAGGTATTTATCCAAGGGATACAGGTGTGCTGTTTTGAAGGGACACATGCACCCCCATGTTTATAGCAGCACTATCAACAATAGCCAAAGTATGGAAAGAGCCCAAATGTCCCTCGGGGGATGAATGGATAAAGAAGATGTGGCATATATATACAATGGAGTATTACTCGGCAATCAAAAAGAATGAAATCTTGCCATTTGCAACTACGGAACTGGAGGGTATTATGCTAAGTGAAATTAGTCAGAGAAAGACAAAAATCATATGACTTCACTCATATGAGGACTTTAAGACACAAAACAGATGAACACGGAGGAAGGGAGGCAAGACTAATGTAAAGACAGGGAGGGGGACAACGCATTGAGACTCTTAAATATGGAGAACAAACTGGAGGGGTTGTGGGAAGGGCCATGGGCTAAATGGGTCAGGGGCACTAAGGATTCTACTCCTGAAATCATTGTTGCACTAGATGCTAACTAATTTGGATATAAATTTTAAAAAATTAAAAATAGAATTTAAAAAAAAAACACAAGCATTGATCAGAATTTATATTCTTATTTATTCACCTTCATACTTCTATAGACTTATACGGGATAATTTTAATATTATAGAAAAATAAATGAATTCAATTTCATGTTAGTAAAACTTGGTTTAAAAAATATAGACTACTCTGATTTCGTGTGTCTTACTGAGACAATCTGAAAGCAACTTATTTTTCTGCTGGTTGGTGTGAGTGATACAATGTACCAATATCTTTCAGTACAGTCTTCTTGTTTGAAAAAAAAATCAAACTTGGGGTAGCCAAGTTACATAAAGTTAGTGCTTACATAGTGGAAAGCGAATGTAGGGGGGTACGTCGACCCATTATTTTTACAAATATGATGCAGGGTTTCTTGTACATCTATTAGAGACTGGTTTAGGACCTTTTTAATAGACGAAGCCATGTTGTATCAAATATTTATTTATTGTCTATACTTTGAGGAATGTGATTTGAGACATAAAAAGTTTTATTGTATGTGGTAACAAAACTGGTTATGTAATTAGATACCAATATAATTTTATCGTTCTCCAAGAATTTTTCTGAGCTGTGTAGTAGTTAAAATATTAAGACTTTGATCTACCTGCTGGTATTGAGGAGTAAGAGTCTATGGCATTCTGGATTGTTCTTTTCACTTTGATTTCAATGTTTTGTAGACTGTCTCACTATCCACAGCTAGAGACAAAGCATCCCAAATCCTCATATTTTTTAACCTTTCTGTGTCACATTTCTAGTGAGCAGTGATGCCTGCACGAGCCACTTATATGTGTCCTACTCGTGATTTTTGTCTCATGCTTTCACTAAATTTAACATCTTTCGTGTGTGTGTGAAATAGCTAACTCAACACGGATCCTATGCTAAAATATACCTTATATGACAGTTTTGAAAAACATTTGAATTCCACAGAGATTTGTTTAAAACCCTACAAAAATAATTACCTCTTATTAAAAACACTGGAGGAGTTCGGCTTTTGGGCAGAGATGAAGCAAGGGGCCGAAATTCTGTAATAGAGTAAGGATTCAATAAAATGTTATCTCAAACTAACAGGCTCTGGCAACTTTTCTTTTCTTTCTGCAAATTCTGTCTGTGACATTACTGCAATTAGGCCAAATAGATGTCCTCTGCAATAATGGTCATGATGGTACAATGACAGATGGCACACCACTGGGACCCAGAGCACTGTCTGGAAAGGAGCGTGAAATTTCAACTCAGTCTCCCTTTGTCTGCTAAGGCCTCAGTAGTCTTGATTTTTCTCCTGCTCCTCCTCCTGGTTTGTTTTTTTTTTGTTGTTTTTTTTTTTTGTTTTTTTTTTTTGTTTTTGTAGCATATGCCACAATTGTCTAGGTCAGGAGGTGACAAACTTCTGGATACTGCCAGACAGTAAATATTTTTGGCTCTGCAGCCGGTCTGTTGAAACTACTCAGCTCTGCTGTTGCACAGTGAAAGCAGCCATGGACAATTGCTAAATGAATGAGCCTAGCTGTTTGCCAATAAAACTTTATTTACAAAAACAGGCCACCAGGCGATCTGGCCTGAAGCCTGCCATTGTCAATTCCTGGTACAAAGTCATTCTTATCTAAAGTATGGAGGGGGTGCCTAGGTGGCTCAGTCCGTTGAGTGTCTGACTCTTGATTTTGGCTCAGGTCATGATCTCACAGTTTGTGAGTTTAAGCCCTGCATCAGGCTCTGTGCTGTCAGCGTGGAGCCTGCTTGGGATTCTCTCTCTCTCTCTCTCTCTCTCTCTCTCTCCCTCCCTCTCTGTCTGCCCCTCCCCTGCCCTCTCATTCTCAAAATAAATAAATACACTTAAAAAAAAGTATGGAGAATGCAGAGAAATAACATTTTTGTGGTTTTGAAGGAGATTTTAAAACCTCTTTTATTTTCTTTGAAAACGAAAATAATTGGATTGTGACTACATATAAGCATCTAAGCTCCTGGAAAGAAGCCTAAAAATGCTCTTCATGTACCGTCTGCATAGTGGAAGAAAGTGCAGAAGGCTTTCTGGGTGGATTCATTCTTGCTATTGCTGAGCTTTGCAGCCATCTTACACATTAGAAATCCCCACTAGTAGTTTCTGGGTGGCTTGCATAGGCTCAGTTATCAGTATTTTTGGATCCAGTCCCAAATCCCAAACGTGTTTCCATCACAGCAAAATCCAAAGACATTCTAATTCGGGAAATAGTTAGGGTTTTGTATTTGGCCTTCATGGAGAGGAATGGTAAGAGTTTGCAACAATGCAAGTTTTTTTGTGGTTTTAATGTGAGAAATAATTAACTACCGTGCTAGCTTTACTCTTTTCTGAGGTGTCTATTTTTCACACATTGCAAATGAGAATGGAAATCCTGGCTCAGCCAACAACAAATTTTACTGTCTTGTGCTATTTGCCTATTGTCTCTGAAACTTAGTGTTCTGATCTAGCACGTGAGGATAATAAGTTATTTTTACAAAGTGTAAGTGAATTCTATACGTAACGTGCCTAGAAAAGTTATGTGCATGCAGTATGTTAAATAAATAACTGCTATGTTCAGTAGGCTCAAGAAAAATTGCCATATCACCGGGCGACTTTAGCATATGATAGCAACCTCTTTTGTGATTAGAAAATTTAAAGGAAGAAATCTGTGGCATCGTGCCCCTAAAGAATGTAATTAATTAGAACTCCGATCACTCTCAGTTTGGAGCAAAATTAGAGACACAAATTAGGTGTCAGACTTTCAACTTCCGGTATTTAGGTGGTTCATGATGGTTCTCTGTCGATGGTGACATTGTAATACTGGGAAAGGTGTGACAAGCTTTGCTGTCTGTGGCTGACATGGCAGTTAAGTCACAAAGTCACCCGAAAGTCCAGCTTTGCATATGGAGGCAAAGTGCTGTCACCGTAAACAGTTATTTACGTCTATGTAGGCTCATGGGCTCGTTCCAAAACTCCTCCTCGCCACCACCCTCGGAAATACATAGAGCAGGTGACCGCAGTGTATGTCTCAGCAGTGTGTGGGAATCATTACTTACTCTCTTCCCCGGAGGGGACGAGGGACACGGACAGTTTGGATGAAAGCCTGTGCACTGGGCCGTCTGTGCCGCGAAGTGTCCCATTCACAATTTGGACAAGGAATTTCCTCAAGGGTTACTGGTTGTTTTGTCCTAATGCATTGCAGTTTACCTTTTCTGGCATTTATGTTTTGTAGGTAATTTTCAGCTGGAGAGTCTTGAAACCATTTGACTTGTGGAAGAAAATTGCTTGGAGCACTATGAAAATATCATTGAGACCATGTGGTTTTTAAACTCTTTTGCACTGGACTCTGTTTCCCAATTATTTCCAGCTGTGTCTAGCCACGAAGCGTACCTTCGCAGTCTGACTTTTTTTTTTTTTTTCTTTTTTTAAAATAGTTGTGAAGTGCCATTACTCGTTTATTTGTTCAAGTGAACGTCGAGCGTCGGGGAGAGGCAGATTCGGTTTTAGGTAGAATTATTGCCACTTTTTCTCCTGGAACTTCACGCGTCTCTGTTTTTTCCTAATTTTATATTTCTGACAAGAGGTGGAAGTGAAAACAGAATGAAGTCTCATTAATTCTTACTCCATTCACTTATTCTTTGAAAATCTGGGTGGGGATAAGCTTTCACTCATACTACCTATGGGCGGGGGGCGGGGGGGAAGGATGCATTATACAAGTGAAAATTCGCAGCTAAATAAGTATACTAACCTCCTGTTAAGATCATCATTTATTTTCTCAAGTCATTGACGGCATCAATTTGCCAATGAGTCATATGCATGGTTTCCTTACCCGACCCACTTATAACGTTGTTAATCAGTGATTTGTGTTGCTTGCCATTCTATCTATTTTCCTTAAAAGTGTTCTGAAGCTGAGACCTCTAGTGGTGCAGGGCTTTATACCATTTTCCCCTCCCTCCTGGCATTGACCAAACATCCCCTCACTCATTCAAATTCTGATAAAGGTAACCTTCTTCAGTCCGTGAACGAAATGTCTAAGTATCAAGAATACAGCATGGTTACCTATTCCCAGGGCTGACGTTGAAAGTATTTAATGACTGGGAGAGCATGGGCAACAACCAATCAGAAACAGATGCCCTGTCCAATCAAAACGAGCCCCAGCCATAACCACCAGCACTCCCCAACAGGTGCTTACCAGCTGCCAGTCAGCTTTGCTTATTCCCAGGGAGGTCCGCAGCTGCTTTCAGACCAAGGAGATTAGCAAGGGACAGAGAATACGAGTAATCACGGACCTTCTCTGTGACTTGATTTTGTCAACTCTCTTTATACTTCACTTAGTCCTATTCTAACTCACCATGGCATTCCCATAAAGCCAAGACCTTTCTCTTAACTTCCTAATCCTAAGAAGAATTTGAGTCATAATTTGATGCTCAGTAATATTTCTCGGGGAAAAAGATTCCCCCCATTCCCAACTGAGAAAGGTTCAGATATTTAGAGGCAAGGTGTGAGGAGCTTCAGATGTCTTAGCTTCACCCGGAATTAGGTCCTCCGTGTGACTTCATCATGTTGTTCAAAGTTGGTTCCAAAAGTCACGCAAACATATAAAAACGAAGGTTTAAAAATTTCAAAGAGAACCATGGATCATCCTAAAATGATCTCTGCTCCTGGTCCAGTAGTGAAAATAGTGGAGGTCTCTCCACATTAAGAAATTCCCCACATTAAGGATGTGAGTATATGCACGCATGGTATTTATTTTTATACACATATGAATGAAGCGTACACATAATTCTGTATGTTATTTCTCTAAATTTAGTTTCAATTCTGACAGAAAATTCTATATGGTGCAGAAAATAACATTCATCCCTGATGATAAATTTAGTAACCAAAAGTTGGCAGAGTATTAATAGATGTTAGAGGTCATTGCTCTCTTGCAACCACTAAAAACATGTTCTCTGTTATAAACATTTGAACAAGGTTTAAATTTGGTAGATTATTTATAAAATGAGAGCTTTACAGGCATTCCTCTCTGACATCCTTGGAGAATGATCATCTTTTCCATCTTCTGTATTCTAAGAGATATATAATGTGCTATGAGCATGTCTCTTCGATGCCACATATGCTGGGGATAAGCATAAGCAAATCTCTTTTCTGGTCAGGCATCCTTCAAGCCCACGCATTCCACAAAGCAGAGTGAAGTGACCCATTTATTCATTCTTTTGCTTATTCATTCCACAACATTTTATGGAGTCTCCTCTGTGCCAGAGGATCCTGACACTATTTTGATAAATACAACCTCACCCTTGTCTCCTAGAAGCATATACTCTAAAGGCAAAGGCAAAACACATGTAGATAAAAATTAATATACACGGAAAATGCAATGCTATGATTGCAATAAGGGTAAGATGCTATTCAAGTACAAAGAAAGAGAAGCTGAGTGTTTTAGGGTGGACGTCTGCTGAGGGCTCCTGAGGCAACGAAAATAGCAAAGCCATTGGGTGACTGTCGTGTCACTCAAGTTGACACAATATGGTTTTTTAATGTTTATCTATTTATTTTGAGAGAGAGAAAGAGTGGGACGGGAGCAGAGGGAGAGAGAGAATCCCACTCAGGCTCCACACTGAGCATGGACCCCAACACAGAGCTAGATCTCACAACCACAAGATCATGACCTGAGCTGAAATGAAGAGTCTGACGCCTGACCGATTGAGCCCCCCAGGCACCCCGACATAATATAATTTAATTTTATTATGCTTTAAAATGAAAATAAAGCTTCTCTGGAGGAGTTATGTACGTGAAGAATAGGATTTAATTTACAAAAACAAATTTGCTTAAAGTCCAGGGATACATTATTTCCTTACATTGGATGTCATCATCAGTCAGTTAGGTGGGACCAGCCCCAATGTGTCCAGTCCACAGAGCGTGTCCATGGCTTACGTGCCCTGCTATACCCCCTTTCGGTTCCTTTCTCCTTCCTAACCCGTCAAATCCTCCCCGTCTTCAACTTCCATTTTAGTCTTAGAGGTAAACAGGCAAGTTCAATCTATGTAGTTATTTTCCTCTACGTTTCGTTTACACGAAAATAGGTTCCAGCGAAAGCTTATCGTTGATCATGTCAATATTTTTGTAAGAATCTGATGCCATGGGAATGTATTTCCAATCCCGGGACTCCAGGTGCTAATTGCCCAGTTTTTGAGGAAAGAAGTAAGAGAATAAATTGTTATGATAGCTTACATGTGATGAGTGTATGTGTTTACGCGCACATACAAGTAAACTACTCTGATATGTAATATGTATATAAGGCAAATAGCAATCCATATATATGACCGACTTAATAGAAGTTTGCTGTTTTAATTATTACAACCCTCAGACCTTAATGTCATGCAGAATGACTTGAAAGCGATTATTTTTCACCTAGAAAAAGTCCGTTTCTTCCATGTTCCTTCAGAGCTCCCAACTGTTTAAAAGAAAAATTAAACACAGCAAAAATTTCTGTCAAATACTCCAGAGGGGCCTCCAATTCTTTTCTCCTCTGGTTATGCTGCACAATTTCAGTGAGCACTTTTTAGAAAATGGGCAGAGAGGAAACTTTGAACTCCGTGGAAGACAGACACAAAATGTCTCAAGCACTCTAATTGTTTTTCTGGGAAATTTAGTAATTATAGAGAAGTTCTGTTTATTTTAATGGCTTCTTATCACCACATGCAACTCAGTTAATGACCACATTTTCTCAAGGGACCTCCATGACATCATCGAGTAGCCTCGAGCTTCCTGATACTTTAAAATACTGTCACAGCCAATTTTCAGCATTGCAGAGGATTGTGGGATTCCTGGAAAGGCTCACAAAGCAACCTTACACATGTACATATACATGTATATGCGTGTTCACAGCTGTACAATGTATAGTATTTAAAAATAAAACATACAAAATGCAAAAATAAAACATTTATTTATAATTCATGAAGGTTGGGAATTTTAAAAATCTGTTTTAAGTTTATTTATTTACTTTTGTGAGAGAGAGAGAGAGAGAGAGCACAGGTGAGGAAGGGACAGAGAGAGAGAGAATCAAGCAGGCTCCAGGCTCTGAGCTGGCAGTGCAGAGCCCCACATGGGGCTCGAACTCACAAACCGTGAGATCATGACCCGAGCCGAGGTCAGTCACTTAACCCACTGAGCCACCCAGGCACCCCACAGACTGTTTTAAATCACTGCTATATCTGGAGACTCTGAGGGTTGGCTGCTTCTCCAGAGAAACCTGGTCTGAATGAGGAACTTGCACACAGAAATCATACCAGCCGAATACTATGTCCTGTGCCTGGCAAAAGTTCGGCACGCGTCAGTGAACACATGAATGAATGCCTGATCGAGTAAGTGTTGATTTATGAGATGATGGAGGGCATGGGGGGGGGGATATAAAATTTTATCGGGATCTCAGGAGCTGCCCTGCTTGAGGCCTTCTCTAAATAATGGTTTATCATATTTCTCTGGAGGTGGTTCCATTTTTACCAATTTTTTCTGCCGTTCAAAGCTTTATCCCAAGAGACTGATGTCTCCCCCGATGGACTTTTAGCCCTGGGACCCATGGATTGGCGAGATTGGAAGGTTTGGGGAATGGAGAAACATTTTATTGAATTTAAGTCATGTGACACATTTGGCTTTTTATTTCTCAACTTTGAAAGAAAGACCTTGGATTCTCTTTAGGTAGATGACAATTACTCCATGTAAAACAAATCAATTCCCTTCACCCCGGGGATCTCAGTTTCCCCCTGGCTCTTCATTGGCTTTTACCTTGGTACATGCCTCCAACGTGTACTTCTTATAAAAGGAGATAAGGAGCCCATCCAGAGGCAGCCTGGGCTGGGTGTTGGGCTGAGAGGTCGGTGCAGGTTGTGGCTTTGGAACCTTGACCCCCGGCACAATGTATAGCACAGTGTTGGTGATTTTCTCATTTCCCCTGAAAGCACTGGTCCGCTTGCGACGGGAATATCAAGTGTTACCACGGGTTGCTGCAGCTGTGAGCCATTATTTCCAGTGGCAGTGGAAATCCATTGAGAGATCTCCTGGGAGATTGTG
Organism: Panthera uncia; assembly: GCF_023721935.1. NCBI lineage: Eukaryota > Metazoa > Chordata > Mammalia > Carnivora > Felidae > Panthera > Panthera uncia. The sequence goes on along the minus strand of NC_064814.1, from coordinate 22,043,619 downwards.
CAAAATGGTGTGGTAGGTTTAATATTAACCCTTGCCACCGCTGTAGCTAAGACTTCCGGCAAAGACCAAATTTTACTGGTCAGCTGCTGCCAAGTTTTAGAAAAAACAGACTTCATCACATGCAAGTTCGATTTTGAGATGGAAAACAAGTACCCTCTAATGCAACACTAGCCCCTTGGAAGCCTTTTGTCTCCATTTGACAGTTTCACACCCCACAATGTCTGTTTCAGAGAGGTCTAGAAAGCTTTCTAGAAGAGGAAAGCAAGCCTCTGATGAGGAATACGGCACAACTCGGGGGAATCCAATGCCTTTTTCTTTTAATAGTTCAATATGTGCCTTAAAATAAAAACACTTTATTACATTACCAGGCACACTTAATTTTTATTTCTACAGCTTTTTTTTTTCCTGCCCTTACTTAATCTGAAATGTCTCTATTATTTTTGTGTCATTTATTGTTTAGGGAAATTTGCACCCTAGACCCTCTGTTTGCAGTTTTCTCTTGGAGGCGAACATTTAAAAATGAATAATAAAGTCCTGAAAACCACGCAAATAGGACCAATGCAAGAATTGGTCTGCTCAGGCTGTCCACGAGGCTAGATCATTTCAGGCGTGGGATGCTGTCACTGTAATTCTATGAATTTGTCTGCCAGTTCAGCAGAGCCCACTTAGTTCCATTTGAAATAATTTCTACAATTAATTAGTAGACATAATCACATGATCTGAAAAGTGGGTTTAGAGCAGGGCTTCTCAGCTTTGGCACTGTGACATTGGGGCCAGGAGAATTCTGTTACGAAGGGCTGTCTTGTTGATTGCAGGATGCTTTAGAGCATCCTTAGCCTCTCTCTACCCACTAGATGCCAGAGTGTCCCCTCCCCCCCAGGTGTGACAATCACAATTCCCACAATTCCCAACGTTCCCTTGGGAGCAAAACCACCTCTGTTTGAGAACCACTGGTTTAGAAGAAACGGGCAGAAAGAACGAACATAACACATTTCTTTGAAATGTACACAACATCCTCATAGCGTAGGACATTTTATCCTGGGGATTGAAATCGCTGTTTGCAAATCCTTAATTGTTCTGATTCCTACACTGTCTTTACTCTCTATCCGTTCTCCCTTTGGCGGACTTCAAAGAAAAACATCCTGAGCTCTTTTCCTTACCTATTGACTGTTGAAATCTTCAGGTGGTTCCCAGCTTGGCTTTTCATTTTCACTTAGAATTAAAGCCTTCAACACTGTAACTTAGCTCCCAGCTGTGGGCTAACTCTATCTCAGACCCGGGGTCTCTCTTGCGCGCTGCTATCCAGGGAAGCACCAGGTGGGGGCAGATGGAGAGCACAGGCTACCCAGGAGTCCCCAGAAAGTCGCCACCCTGTTCTTCAGCAACAGAAGCAGAAAGCAGAAAGAGGCCATTACATCAGCTGGTATACCCCGCGATCAGCAGTGGGAGATCTGGTCCCTGTCGCTGGCAACCAGCAAAGCGTTTCCACACATTGGCGAATTCTCATTTTTGAGAAAGCTCATCTCTGTGCCAGTCTGCCCTGTGTCTTTAAACGGAGATTGCCCTTCAAGCCAGTTACCCCTACCAGCAAGCACTGGAGCATTGCTTCTACCCAGTTTTAGATTTAGATTGCTCTGGGAATACAGTTCCTCAGAACTGCTTTCTGTAAGATCCTGTATTCCCACAAGAACATAACATTGTTAAACAGCAATTTCAGCTGAAAGTTAACAAGGTTTTAAGGTAGTTAAAAAACTGTGAAAGCCTGACTCCCAGTGTGAAATACAAAGCCTGTGAAATTCAAATATGCAGGAACGCTTTCATTTGCTCAGAGTATGATTAAGGCTGAAAATGTTTCTTTGTGGTTGTTGTTTTTAATCTACAGGCCAGAGTGTAAAGAAATACAGGATTCTTCAAGTTGCTATTTCTTTTTTCTTTTTCTAAGGAGGAGCTGAAAATAGTTCAATGTATATATAGTTGGGTGTTTTTATTTGTATACACTCTGTCTGTATTCTCTCTCTTTAACTCTTGATTTCTCTATGTATTTATACATATATATTATACTTTTATATTAAGTATGTCTCATGCAGTCACACAGATGAAAAGACCTCGGCAGGTTCAAGGAACATATTATTTTTTTAAAGGAATATATTATTACACTGTGATGGAATGAAGTTTCAAGTTTGCACCAAAACACAGGATTCAGTTCTCAGCCTGCTCTAGGACTGTAGTGTAATAAAGACCATTATTTTATCGATATCTCAGCTAATTCTAAGTTTTCTCCTACCTAATGTTAGAATACCCTCACATTCTCTACCTACTCCCCCAATCATAAAAGTCCTTCGAAAACTGCAAGGTATAGAAAATATACAGAAATAGATATTTATATAGATATACACCTAGATGAACTACGTGTTCAAAAAAAAATTTGTAAGGGCAACTTCCACATGAAATGAATTCTGTATTCATTCTGAATATGGTTTCAAGTACACAGTTATTTTAGAAGTCATGCAAAAGTTTTTATATCGATGTGATAAACTGAATCAGCATACAGCTGTTTACGGAAAGTGGGAGAGGGTGGAAAGCAGCTCTTTCCACCACCAAGACTTTCTCTTAATGTGAACTTCCCCCAGCTTTGCAGGGTTTTAGGTACAGTGAATGTAGCATTCGCATTTATTAGAAGTATGATTTTGAATGATACAATGAGATACCTAATTTAGCGTTTGAGTTTTGTACAGTCACAGAAAAAGTTTTTTAGGAATACTTCTGGGCAATGAATATTGATAAAAATGGTATTTATTCTATCTGTTATTAACAAAAAGGATCAAGATAGTTTTATTCTACACAAAAGTATTCATTTGTAGCAGACAGTTATATAAAGGGAGAGATACAAACTCTACTTTTCTTCATGTTATTAAAATGTAGTCATTCCAATATCTCATCCCTAAAACCACACAAATTTTTCCTTATCTTTTATGAGTTCTTTACTGCAGGCATTGCTTACTTAGAAATGTAATGAATCTAATTGAAAAGATATAGAACTTTCAAATAAGAAACTTCGAATTGGGTTCATAGACTTCATTTTGTCTTTGGAATCAATTTGCTAGAGTGTCAGATAAATCATTGATCTACAAGGAAAGGTAAATAAAGTAAGACCACATGATGTAATAGTAAGTAGTCATTTAACATCACATTGTAATAACCTAAAGATCTGGAAAAGTCTTCAAGGCATGTTCAGTATAGTGAAAAAGTAACAAAATTCTATAGCTGGTATAATTCAATGTTAGTAAATATATTTGTATATATGATAGCTCTTTGTGTAGATACACATATATGTGTGTGTATAGATACACATAAATATGTGAAATATATATTGATATATGTGAAAATACACATCAAAACATGTGAAATATGTATATATTTTATGTGCACACATATGAAAAAATGGGAAGGGAAAACATTATCTCTTGGTAGCATATCCCTGAGGAGTAGAAGTATGGGAAATTTTAACTTGATTTTATATTGGTATCTATATTTTATAAATCCTCTGCAATTATTATCTATTATTGTATAATCAGAAAATAAGCAGATACTTTAAATAAAATGCTATCATCTTAAAAATTATGAATAAAAAGTCCAATGTATTTATAACAGAATGAAAACCTGGAAAAATCTAGATTTGAGATGTTAATTCTAGAACAAATTGAAACGTGAAAGTAATACGTATTTCTACCTCTAAGTATGTGTGCTTTGAAGAGTGTAAAGTAAAAAGTCAATGTGAAAACAAAAAGGACAGGAGAAAAGTGGCCTGACAAACAAAAAAATAAGGAAGAGAAAGTATTAAGATACTTTTTAAAATCAGATGCTTTGGTGTATGCTGTTTTTCAAAGAGGTTAATTTAGATTAATTTTTAATAGGTGTCCAAAGCATGACAAAAACGGTTTCATTTTCAACTGTCATGGATGTATTTTATTCAAAGATCAACGAATTTAAAGTATATGGAAAATCAGACATATAAAATTATCATTTCTATGTCTATTTACTGGAGGTAAAATATTTAATTTTTTATATTCACTTTATTGGAAAAAATCCTTGGAGCTCTTTTGTTTTTTGAAATTGTTTGAAATATTACATAAACGCATACAAACTGTCCTTAAGACAGTATTTTAAAAGCAGTCCAATGATGTTTCTTCTTTGAATTACAGAGATCATGAACATAAGTAGTTTCATTTGAAAGGCTTTTGTTTGCTAACTAGCTTTTTGTTTGTGATTTTTATAGGATTAATGTTTGGGGGTTAGGTCACAGACACCGTAGGAATATTGGCCTTACTAGATTCTTTTTTTTTTTTTTTAATCATTAATGAATCCAAAAAGTAGAGGTGGAGGACAGGTAGGGCCACATATGGTGTCAATACACTTTAATTAAGTGCAGTAATTCCCCTTTTCCTGAGGTAGCTGTGGTAAAACAGATTTCTCTTCAGAGATTTACATTCTGGGGATCTATTTTTCAGACCAGCAATCAAATTTATCTGTGGCATTCTGCTGCCCTCTGTCGGATCAGTGTGAAACTCCAGATGACTTCCCATCCTGAAGATCAGAAATATGGGGTTTGGTTTCTTCGCGTTTTGGGTATTTTCAGCTCTTAATGTAAACCTTCCAAGGATAACATAGTTTCAAGAATCATGAGGTCGAAGAAAGGCTGCCTAACTTCCTATCCGGCAAACTTCATTTCAGAAATATATTTTTATATCTCAAAAATAAGCTTGGACTTGTACGTGTAGGTAAATAAAACTTATAAAATTTACAAAAGCTTTTGCTTGCTAAGACAGAATGAAAGATTTAAAAAATGTCTTTGAAGTATGATAATATCATTTTTTTTTCTCTCTGAGGAACCAAGTAGAAAATATGATAATTTAGGAAACCTGATTATAATAGGACAGTATTATTCTATTTTAATTTCTTTAAGCTCACCATCCCAGAGATGTGATTCTTTGAAAAATTAAAACTCATTAAAGTCTGAAATTCATTTTCTGAGTGGCTTTCACTGAATTAAGTTTTCCAACGCTGACCCTTGTTTCGGTGGAGAACTTTCGAGAGGGATGCCTTTGATCTGTGGGGCAGACGGTGGTCTGCATGCTTCTAGCACAAATCCACCACAAATATACAATAAGAAGTGACCTGGAAAAGTCACCTCATGGAGGAAAAAAGAAGTGACCAGAGGTGGACTCTGAAGTCTCAATGCTATCTGGCTGGAGGCATTGTTACTGATTGGATGTCAGTTTTTAATTCTTTGGATAGTGCTTTCCAGCTAGAATTTGAAAATCTCTCCTCCCTGTTCAACATCTGGTTTAGCAATTCCTTGAGAGACAAAACAGCCCTTTCTCTCTCATCCCATCTATTAAAATGTACCTAGGTCCTGAGACAGGAACGAATGACCATGTCAGAACTGAACAGTTCTCCTCCAGCATTCTGCTAGAAATAAGTCCTAATGCCCTAAAACCAAAATATTACAGTAGGACAATCTTCGACAGTGCAATTGATGGTAAATTAGCTTGGTTTCCTGCTTGATCCCATGAAGTCATTTGTTACATCAAAACACATGAAATATTATGATCAGTTCAATTTATCTCCTTATTTAAAGAACAAAATGATAATTTACGTCCCTGTATTTGATCCCTTAGTGGCTGTTAATATTTTAATTGATAATAAACTATTTTAAACAGTTTTTTTAATAAAGTGCTTCTAAGTGGTACATAACACATTAAACATGCAGGAAGACCTGAACTTGGTTTGCATTCATAATGCTTCAATGTTACGACACAGGGCTGCCCATTTATGAGGACACTTGTACTTTGACTGTAAAGAATTCTTCAAAAGCTTAATTATTATGCGCCTCTTGTATCAGTGCAAAATTTCCTAAAATAATCAAAGCTCTTTTAATGATATGACATCTCAGTCGGAAGGACAAATTTTACATCTGTTTGTTTGTTTTTTGTTCCCCTCGCTTAACTGAAATACAACAGGACTCACTGAGAAGAGCAAAAATGTATTTATGTCTGTAAGTTGATATCTGCCGTATGATCAATGTTAACTCATGCTTCTTTCATTTACCAAGACTAATGTGCTTACAGCTAGACATAATTGACGTATGTAAGTATCATCATTGTTAGAGAAAAGAGATACTGATGTATACAGTTTTTTTTTTTTTTTGAAGACTAGTAAGTTGTGAATTACAGGGTAGATTAGTCTGTCTCCACTACCAGGTGCCTTGTATATAACATGGATAATGGCATCAAATGTGGATGGAGACATTGTCAATAGTCTGATATAAGTTGTGAATATTTGTAACCCTGTGTGCAATTTTAAATAAAGTATTTATTATTATAGGGATTAATCATTACTCTAAAGGTGATCAAATCATTTTAAATACAAAAGTGTCATTGTTGAAAATTGTGTGAGATCAGAATTCATGAATATTCTAAATTTTTTTTTTATGCAGACCCTGAAATTTATCTAAATCGTCTTTGTTTAAAATCAAACTTGCTGCCATCTGTAGTTAAAGCATCTTATTTGGTGACTGTTATGAAACAGAGTAGGAAAAACACATTCATAAGAGGTTTCTAAGATCTCTTACAGTTGTTACAGAGAGAAGAAAAATCATACAAGTCATTTCTTTAATCCAGAGACTGTCTTGCTAAATTGCCGTATCAAGGGGGTATTCTCTATATAAAACACAGTGTTCTCTTACAACTGTATAGTCAGGATTTACTGGGCCAGGATGAAGCAGAGGTGTCTACATTTCTAACTTTTCACCACCTTTTAGGACTATGCTTCATGCAACAATGAACTCATGAAAGCTTTTGGTCAATCTTGAAGTCAGACAGCTAGATCCGAATGTTAGGTGTTTTGCCCCTGTCTGCACATTCCCAGTCTTCCGTTCTAGAGAAAGACTGTCCAGACATTCTCCTTGTTGGGACCAGCATCCTATGTACCGAAGGCACTTCATAATAACTCATCCACCAGAGCGCTTTCTCATTCCTTTGAGGAGTCACCGGATAGAGAGATATAGAGTGCCACCAATTGTTGCAAAAACTGGAAACTTCCACTGGCGGGAAGGCTGTGCTGCCTCTAGAGCTGATTTGAGCCATTTTCTATCTTACCTCTTTGTTCTTCTTAGTCTCACGAACACAAAATTCCTGATATAATAACTACATTATGGCCACCTGGGTCCATGTTGTTTCCCATTTAAATGTTAATCAAAATAGACAATGAGAAAGTAATACTACTTTCCTTTCTTCCTTTATTTCAGTCAAGACAGATTCGGAGTTTTCTGAAGGAACTCTATGAAACAAATTTCTGAGTTTACTGTGTTCCAGACATCGTATCTGGCCTTTTAGAGACATCATTTCTTATGAGCTTGTCAACAGTTCTATAAGTCATTAGCTTTACTTCTATCTCACACATGAAGAAACTGAGGTTCACAGAGAGGAAGTGAGCTGCCAGAGAAATCATACAGCAATCTTCAGACATAGACTTTTCCAGTGCAACTTTCTCACGGCATTGTCTTCTTCCTTTTTCCCCACTTTCCTACCAAAATCTCTTCTCCCCTCTGCATCAAAAAAAACCTAAATGAATTATTTTGTTAGGCAAAATTTTAGACCTTCATTTATTTTTTTAAGTTCATTTATTTAATTGGAAGAGAGAGAGAGAGAGAGTGGGGGAGGGGCAGAGAGAGATGGAGAGAGAGAGAATCCCAAGCAGACTCCCCACCATCAGCACAGAGCCCAACACAGGGCCTGAAACCACGAACCATGAGATCATGACCTGAGCCAAATTCACAGGCTTAGCAACTGAGCCACTCAGGCGCCCCCAAATTTTAGACCTTTAACTGTTACAAGTGGAATTCCCAGAAAGAATTTTCGTCTAGCCAGGTTAAACGTGGTGCCTTCCAACTTCATGCCTTCCCTCATATACCGACGCTCAGTGTCTCTGGATTATAAGCACTTATCTTGAGTCTTGATGTCTTTCCTGCCTTGTGACTGGTCTGCTCTTCAGTTTCAAAAGACCTTACACGTCACCATATGCAACCATATAGCACTGGCATCCTTAGGAATCTTAACATTATCCTGAATCATTTCTGGATATTGCACATAAATGAGGTATGTTTACTACTCCATTTGGTGCGAGCCACAATTAACCACGAGTAAATTCATGACTCTTTATGCTAGCTTTTAGGACAACTCTGGATGGAGTGGGGCTGTGGACCCAGCCATCTGATGAAAGGCTCTTCTTAAACCTGTTGGTGTGGAAACAATGTTTCTGCTTTCTGTTTCTGAGACATCATCTTTTGTTCTTTTATGCTACCTGGTAAATTTCTGCTTGTTGTTAGAGAGATAATACTAATTTTCAGCTCAACTGAAGAATAGCCATGGCTTGAGTTTACTAAATAATCAGGTGCCTTTGCTCCAAACCCAAGTACTTTCCTCAGTTCTTTCATACCTTCTCCTGAGGCAGGGATGAAGGATGAGGCTTGGGCACCGGTCCCTGATATATACCCTCATGACGCATACTATTTAAATAATTAAATATGCATAACATGCAATTGCAATTACCCACAGGAGCAGAATATTATTCTACAAACTTTAAAGTAATTTTAAAATTGGTTGCTTTTGGGGCTCCTGGCCGGTTCAGTTGGTTAAGCATCTGACTTCGGCTCAGGTCATGATCTCACAGTTCCTGAGTTCAAGCCCTGCATCGGGCTCTGGGCTGACAGCATAGAGCCTGCTTCGGATCCTGTGTCTCCCTCTCTCTCTCTGCCCCTCTCCTGCTCACATGCTCTCTCTCTCTCTCTCTCTCTCTCTCTCTCAAAAATAAATGAACATTTTTTTTAATTGGTTGGTGTTAGAAGAGGCAGGCAACTATGTTTGCAGGGGTTGATTTCAAACAGCAAATTTACTCCAGTTTTTGAGAGCTGGGTATAGTTACTTCTAATATTTTCTGCTCCATCTTTTAACATGGGCTACATTAAAGACCATTTGAAAAATTTTTAACTTAAAAAAATTATTATAAAATCTTTTTACTTGGTGATATCTAAAAGTGCTTATAATTCAATAATGCATTGTGCAATTATAAAGCCTTGACTACTTAGGAATCATTCACTCTGAGAATCATACAAGGGGTTCAAAGCTACCTTTTCTAAGACGCTGTAGCCCCATCTTATTGTCCTATTACTTATAAACACTATGAATCCATATAAGGAAAAGATAAAATTAAAAAAAAATATTAAAACATGCACTCTTCAGGTTCATAATTGAGGCACATGTGTACTGCTAATAAATTGTTCAGGGAAATATATCTTATGCCTAATATTACTGAATCCAAAGCCAGTAGACAAATTCCCTTGCTGAAAGACTCTACCCTTTGCCTACGAGATTTCTTATTTATTTATATCTTTGGTCATAAACAGAACAAGGAAAGGAGCAAGGAGATAAGAGAAGAATAATGTATCAATCCTTACAAATAGGAGAAGTTATTACTTCCAAAAAAAGCTCTCTGAGCTCAGTAGCAGCATATTTGTGGACAAGACATAATCAGTCAATTACATTAAATACAAAAAACATTGAGATCCTTTTATGAACTCTCAGAAATTAGGAAGACAGTCAGCAGGTGCAACATGCTTAATAAAAGGTAGCTGTTTATTTCTCCATGATCATCAAACATGCGTTAGTATTTATTTACAAGAGAGATTTTAAAAGGGGGGGGGGGAGGGAATCTCATTTTCTAAATGGTTTCCATGGATTTATCTTGTTTGTTTTATATTTTCTTGGCACATGGATGAAATTATCTGACGGTAGAGAAAACGAAGATGTAACAATCCAGTGTTCCTCTTCCGTGAAGGGTATTTAAGATTCAGAAACCATCTAAGTTTAATTTCTTCCTCATTAGAACCAGGAGAGCAGAGAGAAGGGGCAAAGGGGCTGATTTAGGATCGTTGCAGCTCATTCTTAAACATCGTGGTATTTTTCTTGAAACAGAAGGTAGTAATCAATGAGAAGTTTTTCAGTGTGGTTCAGCTCATATAATACTTTCCTGGTGTTAGTCTAACTACTATTGCTTTGCACCTTTTTTTTTTTTTTTTAAACCTTAGTAGACTCTTTAAGGTCACATCTGTTAGGGCACATAATGGTTTTTAATCACACTTTTCTAAATGACTGGAACACAAGTATGCGAGGGGAGCAGCACTTAAACCGAAGCCTGATCCCTGTTGTAGGATATTTGGGTGGTGATTTTCTGGAGGATTGAATGCAGAATGGCAGAGACCCCTGCTGAACCCACGCCCGTTGATATACAGCTGAACAATCAAATGCAGGCAAACTCCCACTCTGAATAAGTCTCCTTTCCCAAAGGAGGATCACGGAGAACATACTTTCAATTTTGGGGAAGCAATGAAGGCTAGAATAATACATTATCTTTACAGACCCTTGTCTTCAGTTGCAAACACCTCTAATGCACCTTAAATCCACATCGGATCAGTTTCAACCAAATTATAATAAGTATTCATAGTACGGTGCTTTTTTTTTTTTTTCCCTAAATTTGAATTAGGTGCTAAAAACAAATTTTTCTTCTTTTTCAACCTACACTTAAGCAGATCATTGATGATGTGCTACTGACTTTTGCTGTGTAACTTGGAACAAAATCATATACTATATTATATATTGTATACTATGGATACACTTAATATCTAAATATAGCACAAACATTCTCAGGGGTCACTTAGATTTTAGAGACATAGACAAAAAGAACTGACAGTTATTTAAAAAGCCATTTCATTCAATAAATTAACACTGTTCCAGGCAGTGAGGAAACAGCAGTGGCACGGAATAAGGACCCTATTCTCGTGGAGCCCCCAAATCCATATGTATTTCATTGGACCAAAAAATAAAAACCAACTAGGTAATTTTGGATGGTGGTAAATGTGATAAGGCAAATCACCCTAAGTGATGTAGCAGGGAAAGACAGAAGGAAGTTGCTTGTTTTACCTTTAGGGAAGATATTTTGAAGACACATTCACACTGGGACTCGGATGACAGGAATACAATTTTGAGAAGATTTGAGGGCAAAAGTAAGAACAAAAATTTGAAGGCAGAAATGGGCATGCTAAAGAAACAATACAAAAAAGCCATTGGGAGCTGGACCATAACGAGTAAGAGAAAGGGTATTAATTGGTGAACTGTAATACCGTGCAAAAGGCCTTGAAGGCCAGAGTGAGTTTTTCTCATGGGCCACTAACATGGTTGAATAGGGCTCTACTTATTATTCGACATACTGGGTTGTAATAATACTTTCTCTTTTAACCAAAGACAACCTGAGGTCCCTACAACCAAATCCATTCTTAGTTGATAGTATATTACATATCTAAACAATCCAGACCACAGTATTTCAAAGAGGCATGTGAATCTCCTTCTAATGATGTAATGTACTGCTTAGTGACAGTAGTGATCTTGAAAAGTCATGCTAACTTATTTATTAATTCAATAAAGATTTAAATCACAGCAACAGTGTGCTACCACTGAGAGTACAGGAATGAAGAAAATATTTTCAGTCCTTAAAGAGTTTATAATAAGTATGTGTTATTTTCACCATGTAAAGTTGAGGTCAAAAGGATATAAAACTTGGTTTGATCTTTTTATTTCCTCATTCTAAAAATGAGGCCTTTGAGTTACTGACTGGAAAAATGACCACAGTTATAGAACATGTGACATTTGAAGCTCTGTGAAGAAAACACTGGTTTCCCATCCGTATGTGTCTATGGCAATTACACCAAGAGTATCAACAAGCCAACCTGGCCATGCCAAGGAGAGAACGTCTGAATTACTATAGTCATAAAGTCAAATTTAAATCTTGAAAGATTGTCCCAATGGTTGGGTGCTGATTCAATGCAATGATTAGTTATGTATGACCTATCATGTGAAAGGCAGGTAGTATTCAGGGCAGAAGTTATTCTAAGATAAAAGATAGTCTCAAGAAATTTACAAGGGGTGAAAGACAAGTTAGCCATTAGAAGGTAGTGTTATAGGGGTGCCCGGGGGACCCAGTGGGTTAAGCGTCCAACTTCAACTCCGGTCACTATCTCACAGTTTGTGGGTTCAGGCCCCGCGTCGGGCTCTGTGCAGACAGCTCAGAGCCTGAAGCCTGCTTCGGATTCTGTGTCGCCCTGTCTCTCTGCCCTTCCCCCACTCGCCCTCCAGCTCTCAAAAATAAATAAATGTTAAACAAATTAAAAGAAAAAAAGAAGGCAGTGTTAGAAATATTCTTAGTAAGATAAGAGCATATGAGGCTCAAGTGAGAAGAGCAAGGAAAAGGAATGTCTAATGGCTGGCAAGAAATGGAAAGAAAGCTGGGGCTTCCCTGGGGGTAACTGGATTGAGCCTTAGGCAAGAGAACTGTGAGTCAGACCAGCAGGCTTGGTGAGAGTGGAGAGAACATGGGTAGCAGAAGAAAATCACAGAAGAAAATCACAGGCAGAGGGAGCATCAAGAGTAGTCATAAAGATGAGATCGTCGAGCATTTAAGGGGATGTATATAAATATAGTATGAGTTTAGACCTTTCCATTTTTTTTTTACCTATGAAAGAAACAAATAGGACCGTATTCTCTTTAATCCAATGTACGTATTCAAAATTAATCGTTTTTCAGGATTATGTATTTTTTCACTTGTGCCAATATGTATTGGCTACGGCAAGATTCTCTTTCCATTATTTATTTCAGTGTCCATTTGCGCTTCCAGCAGATGTTAAGCAGGAGAAATAAAGGAAATGAAACTTAGATCCATTTTTCTGATTCTTAGTTAATAGATTGACCTGGTGGGGACTTTGATCATTAGTTTAAATTTCACTATAAAGTAATGTAATAGGTATTCTAATTCCCTAAAAGACTAAAGGTCCTAAACAATCCTTTAAAAATTTCTCTAAAGAGTAGTTCTGTCCTCGAGAAATAATAAGTTACCTAACGAGAAAATTCAATGACTCATATGAATTAGCCACCAAAGAACTTATTTTTGAAGGCTTAACATTTTGCTGGTTGTGCGAACATTAGTAAAGTCTCATCCCTAGTTTTAACATTTCTTGTCTTAAAGGCAAATACCTACTAGTTTGGGGGCCACAATAATTCAACTGATCTGAAATATGTACAGTAATTCTGATTATCTTATTTAAATCGACTGCAAAATTCCTTCTTTTGAGGGTAATCCTCAGTAGTTAGCAGATACTGGACCACCTATACAACGGGAACTTTGAAATAATTTTTTTTCTTAACTCTGAAGATAAAAATCACTAATAAACAAAAGAGGTAGATCCAAACCATCAGCCAGGAAGTGGTTCTGTTTCTCAAAAGATACGCAGTCTGTTTGATCTAGCTTGTGCATGTGCCTGGGCACATTCAAAATAATCCTGCATTTCACCTACCACATGGAAATATCTGCAAACATCTACTTTTTTTTAATCTAAAAAGGAAGAAATGGAACATATTTGTTTAAAAATCCGAATTTGGTTTTAGGATGAAGCCATGTAATTTGTGTAAAGAAAACAGGAAAAAAAAAAGAGTGCTTCTTAAACAGGAAATCAAAGGTAGGTCCATTTGAATGGAGTTGCTTAAGGGGAAGACAAGTGACAGATTATTGTCTGGTAGCTGGATTTATTTCCAAAATCTTATGGGTACCTTTTCAACTGATACCCTTTAAATAACCTTTAATTTTTCCATGTTAAAATCTCTATTATAACAGGGAAAATTGAGGAAGACACTTATTAGAAAGAAGCAGCAACATATGTGGTATTATTTTTACAGCCATTCGGTGTGTTGGTATAAAGTAATGCATTTGAGTCAAACATCATCTGTGTGAGTAGTTAAAGTGAAAACCGATCTGACTTTGCACTGTGGCCCAACTGGCTGTCCAATTAGCAAAATGATTAGCCGGGCTAATATCAACAGACCCATTCCTGTGTCAATGTGACAGTTATATCACCACACAGATTTCAGCCTTTCCCTAGGGTCTCCAACCGCGATCCATACATCCTTTAAAGAAGCACCATTCATTGGATTTCTATCAGAGACACGAGTGTTTTTTCTACGACTCGAAAATACTTCAACGTTTTTTTCCCCCAAAGTTGGAAGGTTTTGCTTTAAAAATATATAATGAATTCAGTCACTTCCAAATTATCTGAAAGAGTTTATAAGAGAAGAGTTGGTTATATAACAAATGAGTTTGAACATGAAGTATGTCTCTGACTTGTAGCTACACTGAATTAGAATAGTTTAAATATAAACCATTTAGATACTGTTATTTGAATATGCACCCTCACTTAAAACTCTTAAATCCTGTAAATGTATTTTATTTATTTATTTATTTATTTATTTTTAATTTATTTTTGAGACAGAGAGAGACAGAGCATGAACAGGGGAGGGGCAGAGAGAGAGGGAGACACAGAATCGGAAGCAGGCTCCAGGCTCTGAGCCGTCAGCCCAGAGCCCGACGCAGGGCTCGAACTCACGGACCACAAGATCATGACCTGAGCTGAAGTCGACGCTTAACCGACTGAGCCACCCAGGCGCCCCAGTGTAAATGTATTTTAAAATAAATACTTGCAAATCATTTCCGTAAATACTTGCAAATCATTTCCGTATTGATGCGATTGCCAAATGTGAATTTCTTCACAAGGGTATTCTCTTCATTGTCTGTTTTCCACACAATTGATTGGCTCAGAGACACAAAGTTAGATAAAAACCTTCCTTTATTTTGATCTTGTGATTTCACAAAAGAAAGTAGAATTAAAATCTTTGTGGGAGAAAAAAAAAGATCCCTGAGCCTTATTAATATATAGCAGAAATTCTTAACCTGGGTCTTTGAATAAGTTCAAGGAATTACATAAGTCTCCCCAAAAGTTCATGCCCCATTGTGGTGTGTGTGTGTGTGTGTGTGTATGTGTGTGTGTGTGTGTGTGTGTGTGTGTGTGCATGTACATACGTCTGTGTGTGCATGTGTGTTTACATGTGTATTTTGGGGGCTTGAGAGATTACAGCCTTCCTCAGGTTCTCACAATGATCTGAGGCTCACAGAAGTTTACACAATTGCTCTGGAAGGCTTACTAGACAAAAATCAAATCTCAAAGGCATGAGTCCTGGGCATCATCCATTCGGTCTTGCAGATCCTCTCTCCTCTTCCTCGCAGTGCCCTTGTGCCAAGGTAGCTGGCCTGTAGGGATTGCATCAGTTGGCTCCCTTTTGGATTTGTGTTAAAATTAGCCTATCGAGAGCCATGGCAAGTTATTAGAAAGAAAGAGTAGGGTGTATGTAGGTAGAGGTCTAGCCATCCTCTGGCTTCCTCTGGAGTTTAACACATGCTGGCTGTAGCCTTCCAGCAAGGGTCACAGATCCTGCCCAGTGCCCTGTTGTCACAGACTCTCTCTCACCCTACCCCTTTAGGTCTAGGAATGTCAACAAAACCATTACTATCCCAGGGATACTATTCTCATTTTGACTTTCCTACTCCATGTCCAACCATTGTAAATACTTACAACCAGTGTGCCATGTCTGTCTTTCTATAATTGTAACTGATAAATAGGTGATAATTATGATTATAACTTCCCTTCCCCTGCCTTTTTTTGTTTTTTGTTTTGTAAAATGGATGGAGTGGGTAAGGAGAAAAAAGCAACGTGATAGGCAAGAAAGGATTATCATGTTGGAATAACAGATGGTGGTTACCTGAGGTGACCTGTGTAGGTAGGTGTCAATGGGTAGAACTTACTCTCCAAGTAGAGGGGAAAAATGTATAGGTTAATTTTCTCATGGTACAGGACATAAATGAAATGACATTAATAAAGCAGAAATGATTCTTACCTCCAAATAACCCAACAAAGAATTTGTGTGTCCTACAAAATGGTGTTGATTTCACATATTTTTACAATAATGGTATTGAGACCTTGAAAAATAATTATGAATGGGAAAATGTACATTACAAAAGATCCATCCGGCTGTCTAACTCTAATCAAGACTGGCCAATTATGAGGCAACTTAATATTATATGGGTCTTAATTGGATGCAATAAGAGATTTACTCAAAAACATCTGTTTCCATAGAGTACTTAACCATTACATAAGCCTGCTTCCAAGTATGTCATCTATATGAGAGAATATTTAAAAACCAGAAAAATGAAGGGAAAAAATAAGTATATCCTATAAGCATACGATACTAAATAGCATACTATTTAGAGATAAACACTTTTAATTCTATACTTACATATCTACACATATACATGTATATCTCAGACACCCATAAAAATATGTGAATGCATAAATTTAGAAAACATATGAGTATTCTCCAACACACAGATTAATCGCCATTCTAACTCTTGTTAAATCTATGGTGTACATGGGTCACATTTGATATTTAGTGGACTCCGTGTAAAGAGTACAAAACTCATTGGGGTATTTCAAACTCACATTTCAATATAGAACCTGCTCTTAAAATATTCATATATATATATATATATTTTTTTTTTAACGTTTATTTATTTTTGAGACAGAGAGAGACAGAGCATGAACAGGGGAGGGGCAGAGAGAGAGGGAGACACAGAATCGGAAGCAGGCTCCAGGCTCTGAGCCATCAGCCCAGAGCCCAACGCCGGGCTGGAACTCACGGACCACGAGATCGTGACCTGAGCTGAAGTCGGACACTTAACGACTGAGCCACCCAGGCGCCCCCTCTTTTTTATATTTTTAAGGAATCTCTTTATTAAGAATCTTTATTGAGTTACGTTGGCAAAGTTGTTATTCTGGATGTCAGGGTTGTGAGATATATACAGATGAAAATGGCTACATTTCAACCCATATATTCTTTTTTTAATTTTATTTTATTTTTAAGTCGTCTTTTCACCCACTGTGGGGCTTGAACTCAACCCCTAGATCAAGAGTGCCGTGTTCTGCTAACTAAGCCAGTCAGGTGCCCCCAACTTGCATGATAAATTAATTAGACTATCTTTTTTTTTTTTTTTTTTTTGGAGGAGAGAGCTTAAAAGAACACACATTTACTATCTCAAAGTTCTATGAGTCAGGAGTCCGATAAGGATCTCACTAGAGTAAAATCAAGACGTCTACAGGACTGACTGCCTTCCTTCTGTGGAGTTTAAGAAACAAAATAATATCTTTAATAAAGATTTCTGCAAAGTGATATATAAAATGTCTTCTAAGAAGAGCTTAAATAATAAGGATTTGGATATGTGAAGCACTTACTTGGAAAAATTGACCTTGTTCAATGTGAATTTATTATTATGGATCATTCAAGCCTATTTTCAGTGTCAATAAAAAGGAAATAGGTTACCATTTGTCTTCCTAAAGGTTTCTTAAGATGGAGATATATTCAACCACTTTAGGTATCTGCATAGTATCTATATCCCTTAGCTTTTATTTATAGAATTGCTTTTATATCCTTGCTTCCTATTTATTTATTTTACTGAATGAACATCCCACAAGATGGATACTGAGAAGTGTTTTTGCCCTTTGAGTTGATACGTTACTTTTACATGTTACATTAAGAAATATTGAGAGTGCATTTTTATAGCATTTTCTCCCTGCCTTACGCTTGAATGTTCTGTTCTACAGAATTTGCTGTCAAATATATTTAAACTCAAACTAAGTAAATAAGGTCCCTTCTTGTGAAGCAGTAGAAAGGATAGGACTTGAAGAGTTGTGATCTGGGTTAATGAAAACCATTCTGGTACAAATTCTGTTTGCATCCTATCAGGTGCTGGGTGGTCAGTAGCTGGTTTTCTATTAACGATCTGTGTGCAAATACATGAGCTCATATAAAGTTAGATATCCTATTAGATGCATCTCAGTCCTTTTAAAATAACATTCCCCCCTAAAGTAGTTTACATTTGGGCTAGGTCAGCAAAGATGATTCCATATGCCTTAATTTGCTAGGACAGGAATCAAACTGTACTCTAAGACAATACATAACATAGAAATTGTCTGTAATTCATAGCCTGGGTATTATTTAGAAAGTAGCACTATATATTTCATTGTTAGGTAACAAAAATCTATATTGCTTAAAATGTTTGTAATTTGAGTTCTCCCCCAACCCCCACTCGACCAAGTGACATTGACTGAAATCTCTCTCCATGAAGAGAATTAGGCCGTTGCTTCTAGTTCAAATGCATACCCCTTCATTTCCTCTAATTTTATACAATGTAAATAAATACTCCGTGGTATTCAGAGGCTACTGGAAAACTCTGAATGCCTATCATGTGTTCTAAATAAGGCCCTCTTGAATAAAGAATTACCTTTGAGCTAAGGAAAGTAATAGTTGCTAAGCAGAAAGGTCAACAAGACCAAGTGGGCTTTTTCCTGTATTTGTCTCTGAGAATAAACACATGGAGGAAAATGTCCTTCTATAAAAGAATTCAAACAAAGCAAAAGTCTCCAGAAAATAGATTGCCATGGAAAGTTTATTTAAACTTAAGACTCCCGCGTGGAATTAGCCATGTTAGGCTGCGTTGAAGTGAATGAATAATTCCATTCCAATATGGTCTACTTTCCTTTAATTTCTGTGAGTAATGTTTGGAATATTTGTGCCCAGTAGAATATGAGACATTTCACCATCAGCAAATTGAGCACAAGAAATATGACCCTGAAGAAATGGACCCACAACTTCGGTGCCGGTCAGACACGTACAAACGCCAATCAGTACAGAATGTTGATAATATCTGGGTTTTATAAATAACCCAGGCACCTGGGTGGCTCAATCGGTTGAGTGCCTGACTTCGGCTCAGGTCATGGTCTCCCTGTCTGTGAGTTCGAGCCCCACGTCGGGCTCTGTGTTGACAGCTCAGAGCCTGCAGCCTGCTTTGGATTCTGTGTCTCCCTCTCTCTCTGCCTCTCCCCTGCTCATTCCCTGTCTCTCTCTCTCTCTTTCTCTCTCTCTCTCTGTCAAAAAGAAATAAAACATTAAAAAAAAAATAAATAAAAATAACCACAACAACTAGATTTCAAATGCATAGCATTCATTAGAATCTTGTGAATTCTGCAACTGAAATTCTTATTTCAACATTTGTTTCTGTTGGGAAACATTTTACACAATTTTCAGAATATTTCACAGGCACATGATAAATAAAATGGAATCGTTGGGTTATTAATTAGATTGGGAATATCTAGATTTTTACCTTCAGAAGAGAATTGCCAATTTCCTTTCTGAAAGAACAAACTTAACCCTCCTTCTATTGATCCATTCTAAACGATCTGTATTACTCCTTTGCTCCTAATGTATGATATGGTCCTTTGTGAGTTTTGACCAACATTATGTAAAGCCATGCAGGGCTTTCTGGGTAAATTTTCTCAAACATTAAAACCAAAAGGTAATGTATTTGTAGAATCTGTATTGATTTTCATGTTTTTAGAAGAGCTGAATTTTTTAAAAGTGATATACAGACACTGTATCTAATGAGAAACATGGAAAAGGAAGGCAATTAAATTTCTCCCCTTCTCTTTTTCCAGTCTGCTCTTTTTCTTAAAGACTGGGAATCTGGACAAGCTAGAAAATAGGGTAACCATCACTCAATTCTGTGGCCATCAGGGATTTGCTGGAAAATAGGGGTGATGAAGAAATAGCAACACTCTAAAAGGTATAGCCGCCACAATTAAAAAGGAAGAGAGACCCATCCTAGCAGGTAGTAAAACAGATTATTAAGCTATATTAATTTTAAATGGGTGATACTCAAGCAAAAATATATGAACTGATCAATCATGTAGAAGAGATACCTCATAAATCATTCATGTGGATATTTGAATTTAGTTATTTTTTAGAGGTGGAATAACAAAACCTGTAGTGAAAGAAATGATTAGCCAGAATTATATGGGGTTTGGGGTATTTTGAACAATAACCAGTCAGAGCATCACCAGGTACCATACATCAAAATAAATTCTGCATTGATTCCATGATTAAATATACAAAAGAACAACAACAACAACAACAACCAAAAAAAAAAAAAACCCTTAAAGAAAATATAGCTAAAAAAAAAAAGAAAAAAAATATAGCCAAATATTTATTTGATCTCGGGATGAGGGAAGTCTTTGTCAGCACTAACACAAAGGAAAAGATATCACAGTGAAGATATTTGCACATATGAAAGTTTAAGGGCAGATGGTAAAACTATCTTAATTAAAACAGAAAGTCAAACGATAAACACTAGGGAAATATATGCAGTCTATAAAGCTTGCTAATAAGTAAATATGGGAAAATTAAACCCCAGTGGAATGAATAATCGAAAAAGACATAAATAGGTATTCATAGATGAAAATTCCCAGTTGCAAAAAAAAAAAAGTACGAGGCACTAATGCCTAATACACAATGCATTTCATATCAATGAAATTAACAAATATTGAAAATAATTTACATGAAAAGTGCATTCTCATACTTTTGGCAATATAAATAAGAGCCTTCAATAAATTTATTATTTCTCAGTTTGATTGGGAGGTCATAGCCCTAATCTCTCTAGTGAGAATAAAACATTGAAATAATGTTGGTAACAAAGATATGGCCCAAGAGTATTTGCCATTTATCTAAACTAGACAGGATCCCTCCGTAGCTGGTTGGAACCATAACAGTAATAGTCTTTTCTAAATCCTGTTTCTGTCCTAGAGCACGGGTTATGCACGGGCTATGCATATATATATATATATATATATATATATATGAAATATATATATAAATATATATATATACGAATATTACTCAGCCATCAAAAAGAATGGAATCTTGCCATTTATAACAACGTGGATAGAGCTACAGAGTATTATGCTAAGCAAAATAAGTAAGTCAGAGAAAGACAAATACCATATGATTTCACTCAAGTGTGGAATTTAAGATACAAAACAAATGAACACAGGGAGGGAAAAAAAAGAGGCAAACCAAGAAACAGATTCTTCACTGTGGAGAACAAACTGATGATTACCAGAGTGCAAGTAGGTGGGGTGATGGGTTGGTTAAATAGGTGACGGGCATTAAGGAGTGCACTGGTTGTGATGAGCACCCGGTATTGTATGTAACTGATGAGTCACTAAATGATACTCCTGAAACTAACATTACACTGGATGTTAATTAACTGGAATTTAAATAAAAACTTAAGAAGGAAACACATAACAGTAGAACTCAAAACTGAGTATGTACTACACTAATCGTAAGACTGAAGAATAAATAAATGCAATAATAAAAGTGTAGTTAAGATGCCAAAGTATTCTAAATTTTTTTTAATGTTTTTATTTATTTTTGAGACAGAGACAGACAGAGCATGAGCAGGGGAGGAGCAGAGAGAGAGAGGGAGACACAGAATCTGAAGCAGGCTCCAGGCTCTGAGCTGTCAGCACAGAGCCCAAGCCAAAGTCAGACACTCAACTGACTGAGCCACCCAGGCACCCCAAGATGCCAAAGTACTCTAGAGGAGAGGGTAAAACAAAATGAGACACACAGGGATTGTCATGAAACCATGTATATGCCAGCGCTGTCTTTCTTCTGAACCATAACTGCTACCCAGGCATACATAAAGGGGGCAGGTTGTTGAGGGGCGTGGGGAGGGGTGGAAATTATTCTTAACCCAGACAGAGAGAAGAGTAAGTTGTGAAGACAAGTAGGTATTAAACGGACACGTTGTCTCTAAGAAACTACAGTCTGGTGTTGTGAGATCATGGTGTGCAGAGGTACAGGAAAGGCAAATAGTAGATGATAAAATTGGAAATCATCAAAGCCATTGTCCATAAAGCTAAGATTTTAGATCAAACTTTGTCATTCATGGGCTAGGAGGATCTATTAAGTTTTCAGCTGAGAACTGACATGTTTACATCTGACTTGTTTAAAGATAACAGTGGTGCTGGGGCGCCTGGGTGGCTCAGTCGGTTGAGCGGTTGAGAATCCGACTTCGGCTCAGGTAAGGATCTCACAGTCTGGGTTCAAGCCCTGCATCGGGCTCTGTGTTGACAGCTCAGAGCCTGGAGCCTGCTTTGGATTCTGTGTCTCCCTCTCTCTCTGCCCCTCCCCTGCTCATGCTCTGTCTCTCTCTGTCTCTCAAAAATAAATAAGTGTAAAAAAAATAAAGATAATAGTGGTGGAAGGGTAGGTGACATTTTCTTCAGGGGTGCTAGCAGAGGCGAGGGGGCCCGTTAAGAGGCAGCGGTATGTAGGAGTTATCCCTAAAACCTGAACAAAGAATGCAAATAAGGTGAAGGAGGTGGTCATCTTGAGAGGAGTATGAGATGTGCTTAGGAAACTTACTGATCCTTCATTTACACCCATCATGCATTTTAGGACTTACATATCCCTCAAATGTGATTTTATACTACAAAGCATCCAAGAGTTTTGCCACATCCTTAAGGCATTAAAATTGTTCCAGAACTACTCTTATTGAATGGAAAAGCCAGTATTATAGAATCATTTTTTTAAAGTGAAAATGACATTAGCTATTGTATAAAGCATATTAATTTGCAGCTCGTGTGTTTTACCTTGATGTGCATCTTTTTGGCACATTTACACGTTTTTGGATCTAAACGTAAAAGCATTTAAGACATCGTTTATCATGGCTGTGTCCTTGAAGAGGTTTTTGCCCTGCTTATTCAGGTAGCTATAAATCTACTGTGTGGATTATTCCTCTGTTTCTACCTTATGGGTTTTGTCTATTAGTGTAGAACTGGGCTCAGTGTTAATTATCTTAAATCCTCTCTTAATTGTTTTCATTGTGTTGGATACTGGTGAGATTCCCATTAGCTTGAGGTATTTAAGGTTTACTGATGTTCCACGTTGAAAATAAGAGTCTCCGATAAGTTTATCCTTTCTCGGTTTGATTGGGAGGTCATAGCCCTTATGTCTCCAGTAAGAATAAAACTTTGAAATAATGCTGGTAACAGAGATATGGCCCAAGAGTATTTGCCATTTATCTAAACTAGACAGGATCTCTGTGTAGCTGGTTGGAGTCATAACAGTAATAGCCTTTTGAAAATCCTGTTTCTGTCCTAGAGTATGGGCTATGCAGAACTCTATCAATTGAAATAGAAAAGAGGTTTAACTTAAGCCGGTTGCTTTTATGATAAGAAAAGAGAGTCAGTTCTCCAGAATGTTGTGCCCAAGTCACTCGCAGTGATCTGCATGGTAATTGGATGTGCATTGAAAGATATTTATATTTAGTTTTGATAAAATACACAGTTGTCTGAACATTTCCAGAACTAGAAACCAAATAGGACGTATGCCTTCCTTTGGAGAGCTCATTTATGCGTTTCTGAATTTGAACTTTCCCCTGTGCTCATGGAACATTAAGAACTGTGGTTAACTCAAGATGAAAATTTGGAGCGGCTACCGCTTGGATAAAATGATTTTCTTGTGTTTTCATACAATCGTTTAATGAGCTGTATCCCATGAGATCATACTGGAGACCCACAACAGCTAAACCAAAAGAGCCGCTTGAGGCCTGTGCTTTTATCAAGAACATTGTATTTTTTTTTTTTAAAGCTCTGTTTGCTCCGTTCACTTCCACCCCTGCACCCCACCCCAACTGGTGAGGGTAACATATTTGCTCCATGTGTAAAACCAGAAATGGAAAGTTGTTTTGGTTTTCCTTAATAAAATCTTCACAAATTTGATTTTTAACGTATAGGAGAGAGTTTTCCATTAAGCTCTTTTTCCATTGAAGGAAAGCAGCAAAGTTGGCTACGTGGAAATCTGTAATTGAAAACAAAGCTTCTCTGGTTTCCTCACTCGCTCATATACGTGTTATGCTTCTTGATTATTGCATTTTTAAAACTTTTCTCGATGAGTTGCACTTGGTATAATGTGATACAATTAGGAGACTTGGCGTGGGGGTGAAATGCAGGCTCAGTTCCCTAAAAGTGGAGGCAGAGACACGTAAATATGATGCTAGGTGCCTGCTAAATTCTGGAATTCTAGGAGTCTTGGGCTTGGGACTGAAATATCACATCTTTAATGATTTTTTTTTTCTATTGTTGCCTGTTTTCCTTCATCTACATGGGCAGATTTCGATGAGGCATGTCTGAGATTTAGGAGAAATCATTGGATTTGGGTTCAAGAATTATATGCCACAGCCAGCTGTTGTTAACCACCTTATACGCATAAACTTTGGGTTCCTTTCATATATTATTTCATTTAATCACCAGCTGGTATCCTCTGTGACACTTAATATTGCCTCCAGTTTACAAGTAAGAAAGTCAAGGTTTAGACAAGTTGAGTAATATGCTTCAGACCTCAGAACCTGCCGGCCGAGGTGCTGGTCAAGCGAGGTGGGACTTCAGGCTCTTTGTTGCTTACATCCAGGAGGGGAGCACCTGCTGGCCCCGCCCCACTCTGCACATTTGGTGGCTTTTTTTTTTTTTAATTTCCCTGAGCCCCCTATTCGTTGTATGCAAACTGGCAACAAGAATCTTTCTTTCCCAGGGTATTCTTCATATTGAATGACTTGACGATTGTGAAAATACTGCTATGGACTGGATGTTTGTGCCCCACCCTGCCAAAGTTTATACGTGAAACGTAATCCCCAATGTGATGACATTTGGAGGTGGGGCCTCTGGGAGGTGGTTAGATCACGAAGGCTGAGGGATTCATGCTCTAGAAGAGACCCCAGGGACACTCCTTGTTTCTTCGGCCATGTGATGTTACAGTGAGACCACCATCAATGAGGAAGCTCTCATCAGACGCTGTTCCTGTCTGCACCATGATCTTGTACTTGCCAGCCTCCTGCACTGTGAGAATCCATGTTTGCTGTTTATAAGATGCCCGGTTTATAGTATGTTTGTTACAGCAGCCTGAGAAGATTAAGACAAGTATGTAACGGAATATTTTATAACACATGTAGGAAGTTAATACATGTTTGTTTAATTTAATTTTTTTAAATGTTTATTTATTTTTGAAAGAGACAGAGACAGAATGCGAGTGGGTTAGGGGCAAAGAGAGAGGGAGACACAGAATTGGAAGCAGGCTTCAGGCTCTGAGCTGTCAGCACAGAACCCAACGCGGGGGCTTGAACCCACGAGCTGGGAGATCATGACCTGAGCCGAAGTTGGAAGCTCAACCGACTGAGCCACCCAGACGCCCCAATGTTTGTTTAATTTAAAGAAATATGCAACGTATTTATGACTTGAAAAGACTAAAACTTGCTGAAGGGAAACAATGATTTTTACCGAAGATCCTAGACAATTAATGGTAGGACAATAAGTACAGGTACAGTTGGACCAGAAAATCTGGGAAATAAGAGGAATGTGTACTTTCTTTCCTTTGGGCCCAAGAAAGTATTGATGTACCCTGCAGAGACAGGAAAAGAAAAAAAGAGGTCAACTGTTTTTCACAATAATGGTTGATTTACTGGATTCGAAGGTGTCTTTCAACAGACAAAATGAATAGTGTCAGCCTTTAAAATGTATTAGCGGCCCAGGAATTCGACAACTCAACACTATTTCATTCTGAAGAACAAAATTAGAAATTCCCATTAATATATTCTTTGTGGACGGGAGAATATATAAGGATACACACAGTAGAGTTTCATAATGAATTTACGATGTTTTTCTTTGCCGTACATTTTGGCCCTCTTTGAAAGCCACAAATGTGAACATGGTTATAATAGAGCTTAGAAGAAGATGAAACAGAAAGAACAGGAGGAGGAGAGGAAGAAAAATGATATGTGCAAAATACTATACCGTTGTAGAAGTAGATCATTTTAATGGCCAAATGAGGGACATGAAGTTCCATAATAAACTACTATACAAAACATCTAAACACAAGTTAAAGAACTGAAAAACCTCCAAAAATAACTATGGAAATTGGTATTCACATTGCAAGAATGAGGTTTTGTTAGGAATATTTTTTTTAATGTTTATTTATTTTTGAAGCAGAGAGACAGAGAGTGAGTGGGGAGGGAGAGAGAGAGGGGGAGACACGGAATCTAAAGCAGGCTTCTGCTCACAGAAGCAGCTTCTGCTCACAGGCTCATAGAGCCTGACGTGGGGCTCAAACTCACAAACCATGAGATCATGACCTGAGCCGAAGTTGGATGCCCAACCTACTGAACCACCCAGGCACCACAGGAATAAATTTTATATCACAATACTGGCGGAAGGAGGCTTCTGTGTATGTAGATACATATGTGAACATGTATGAGTATATATAAAAATTGGGTATATATTAATTCTCATTCATTTTTTACGTTAGGAAGGAACATTTTTCTAAAGAATTATATTAATGACCTAAGCTATTACTTTTATTTGCTTTTTTGACTTGAGAAGGTACTTGAGTTTCTTTTGTATTCTAAACTTAATATTGGATTCATTATCTCTTTATGCTCTTGGTAGCAGGGGATATCAGTAGATTGGTCATTTTCCTGCCATTATTTGGGTTTAAAATATATTACATTACCTTTTTTTTAAAGATTTAAAATAGGGACCCCCTGGGTGGTTCAGTCGGTTGAGCACCCGACTCTTGAATTCGGTTCAGGTGATGATCCCAGGGTCATGGGATTGAGCTCTGTGTCAGGCTCTGCACTGGGCATAGAATCTGCTTCAGACTCTCTCCCCCCCGCCCCCGCCCCGCCCCTCTTTCTTGCTTGCATGCACACTCTTTCTCTGAAATAAAAAAAAATTGAAATAAATACCTGTGTTATTTCAGTCCAAAAGTTGAAGTATTATGTGTAAATATAGGTTACTTCCTGATATCTTTTGGCATATAGACAGCGAAATCTCTTCCCTTTGCCCCCAGAACTACCTTTTAGTCCATATTTTATGAAGCAAATCATTAATTGCTGTTTTAAATTGTTTGGTGGAAATTGAGTCCCTGCTAGGGGAGCATGAGTTTAGTCACACCAACCTGCCATGGGCGATATGACAGCCATAGACTGAGCCAAGCTAAGTGGTCATAATTGGGCATCTAGCTTAGCTAGAGTGTTAAGAAGGATTCTACACACTTCAGCAACTCGCGAAATTCACCCCAGCCAAGTGGAGACGTGGAGGAAGAGGCCAGCTCTCGTCAGGCAGAGAGAATGGACCCGTACTCAGGCTGCCACACTGTCTGGTTTCTTCCTGCATCTGTGTTGTAGATGATTCTCTGTCTACAAATGTGAATTCTTGCACTAGGGTGCTAGACGGCTCCACGTAAGCTTTTGGTCCAATATGTGCAATTGCCACGCAATTATAAATTTTAAAATTATCTTACACCCAATGGCAGATTTAAGTTTTGTCAAGCCTGAAGTTCACACACTTTTGGGGACTCTTAAAATAACATAATAAAAAATTGCAAGTATAAAACTTGATGTGAATATTAATGTGTACTTAGAATGAGGGAAACTACAATTACAAATTTTTTAAGGTTCATGAATAATACAAAGACATACAGAGAGTAACATAAATATACTTCTATATCACTT
Source organism: Panthera uncia (assembly GCF_023721935.1). NCBI lineage: Eukaryota > Metazoa > Chordata > Mammalia > Carnivora > Felidae > Panthera > Panthera uncia. The sequence goes on along the minus strand of NC_064814.1, from coordinate 22,016,172 downwards.
TCACATACATTTTTGGCTACCCACTCTTTGATAACCTGTTCATAACACATCAAGATTTTCTTTGAGTATTTTCTGCACTGAGAAGAAAAAGGTATTTCAGTCATCCCTCTAGTGTGGTTGGTTGGTTTTTCTGATAAGTTACAAATGTTTCTTTAAGTGTTACAACTTTTTGGTGACATTCTGTAATTTTTAGGAATTTTGTCATATTAGGGAAGTCAGCTTTCTTTCACGTGAGGGCCATGAGGTGTGGAAGAATTTTCCACATATTAGCTTCCGTGGAAATAAGAAATTTCTCTTCTGTGAACATCCTTCTCCCATTGCTGGGCACCGTAGGACACACAACATATCGTCATAGGACCTTGGCTCTTCATTTCTTTGTCACTACCCCTGATGAGTTGGTACAGTCAGTAGTAGATACATTCTTGGAGGACTTTCAGACCCTAGCACCTAGAAACTTGTAAATATACATGAAAGTGAGTATGCACTACGCAAACATTTCCAGCACCCTAAAATTACATGCATATGCACCTCAGATCTTCCTTCCCTTTAGCCAGAACCCCACAATGATCTTGGTCGCTCCAATGCTGCCCATCGTGGGACAGCATCTGTAATGACGGGGACATTGGAATAGAGAGAGCTCATTGTCAGAAGCAAGTGCAGTTCAAATAACTTACTTCTGAAAATTTTATAAGTGCATATGGCCGCGCAAAGCCCCCTATAAATAAGACCAAAACCCAAGCTTTACTTTTAGCTTCAGGGTGGACCACCCATGGCAGACCAACAGCGTTGAACAGCCACAATGGGAAGATGAGTGAGAAAGGGTAATGGGATAAGGCTGGAGAAATGTTCAGGGATAATAGACTCATGGTGCCGCCTGTGCTGTTGTAGGCAATGAAAATTTTATTCTGAGGGTGTTGGGTAACAGCTGAAACGTATTACTTTGAGAGATGAGATGATGTGAATGGACACATTCTGGACCCATTTACCAGTGGTCCTCTTTTCCTTTTTATTGTTGTATAAAATGTGATTTTTTTAAAAGAAAAGTTCACTTTCTAGTTTACGTATTCTCATTCATTAACCCTAATTTAAAACTACGCTTGGTTTTAAAAGTCTGACTTAAACTATAGGGGTTCCATCAATCTGCTACCATATCTTCCTATAAAATGTGTTTTCAAGTTCTGGGGGTAGATACTTTTTACAGAAATTAGCAGCAAAAGGAGCTTTAGGTTGCATGAATAAGCAAATAAACCTTCATTCACATTGGGTGATGTTTAAGTCGCTGCCAGTGCAGACTCACTAATTTTTGGGGGGGTCATAATAATTTAGACCTCAAGAGACAGGAGGAGAGAAAGTGGCTTGCGTATCATCTGGAGACATCTTTCTTGTTTTGTAAAACTGTCCACAAAAGGGCTCCTGGGTGTCGTGGTTAAGCGTCTGACTCTTGATTTCAGCTCAGGTCATGATCTCACGGTTTGTGAGTTTGAGCCCCGTGTTGGACTCTGCACTGACAGTGTGGAGCCTCCTTGGGATTCTCTGTATCCCTCTCTCTCTCTGCCCCTCTCCCGCTCACTCTCTATCTTTCTCAAAATAAACATTAAAAGAAAACTGACCAGAAAAAAGAAACATTAATTTTATTGTATTCCATGTTCACAGAGCTTTTGTTACCATTGTGTGTCTTTAATAAACGTTTTATTATTTTTTTTTTTTATTTTGAGAGAGAGAGACAGAGAGTAAGTGGGGGAGGAGCAGAGGGAGAGACACGGAGACAGAGAATCCCAAGAAGGCTCCACACTGTCAGTGCAGAGCCCAACATGGGGCTCAAACTCACAAACCGTGAGATCATGACCTGAGTCGAAGTCAAGAGTCAGACGCTCAACTGACTGAGTCACCCAGGTGCCCCAATAAATGTTTTTGTTTGAAATAATTTTAGATTTACAGAATATTTTCAAGGACAATACAGAATTCCAGTATATCCTTCAACTGTTTCAGATTCTCCCAATGGTATAGTCCCATATTGCTATCGCATATTTACCAATAATAAGAAACCAATAGTGGTATGCTGCTTGTATTCACTAAGCCCCAGACTTTATCTAAATTTCATTCCTGCTTCCATAAATACCTTTTCTTTTTTTCTGTTCCAGGATCCAATTCACGGTATCACATGTATTTAGATTGTTCCCTCTCCCTAGTTTCCTTTGATGCTTGCTCAGTCTTTCTTTGTTTTCCATGACTTTGATGCTTCTGAGGAGTACTGATAATGATTTCGGAGACTGTCCAAAGACTTGGTCTTGAACTGGATTGAAAACTAAGGCGTGAGAAAATAGCTACTGATCTATACCTTCACCTACTGGAGACACTTATGCAAAATGAATACAATGGATTCAAGACTGGATGAAAGTGCTCGGACCAATTTAGGACCCTCTTGAAGGAGAGTTATTTGTTGGCAATGTTAAATGTCCCCTTGGGGCGCCTGGGTGGCTCAGTCGGTTAAGCATCCGACTTCGGCTCAGGTCATGATCTCACAGTCTGTGGGTTCAAGCCCCGCGTCGGGCTCTGTGCTGACAGCTCAGAGCCTGGAGCCTGCTTCCGATTCTGTGTCTCCCTCTCTCTCTGTCCCTCCCCTGCTCATGCTCTGTCTCTCTCTGTCGCAAAAATAAATAAAAACATTAAAAAAAAAAAAAATAAATGTCCCCCTACACTTGGGTGATTTGGGATGACATTTGTAGCCCAAACTCCACATAGCTTGATAACGGTTTATGTAAATTTCTACATCTGAATTCTGTATTTGAGTTTCTTATATCATTTGATTCTAAACTATAAATGCTTGAGCCTTTTCCAGTGGTGAAGAGCTGTAGATTTTTTCCATTGTCTTGACACCGGAAGTGCTCGACGCTAACACAAAAGCGTAATGAACACAGGAGAAAATTGAAAGTATATGATTTGAAGTCACATTGCTTGCACAACTTCAGAAGTCTATGCTTGCCAAGAAAAGAATTTGAAGCATTGCACTTCCATTCCTAAAGAGAAGGGAAGCCAATACCTATAAGATATGTCTTTATTTACTCAAACATAAATCAAATGCTCCAGGAACTTGTGCAAGTAAATCGGATTCCATTTGTATGTTTTTCCTGACACATAAATCTGGCTGCATGCAGAATGGCATGAATAATGCAGGAACTGAGGTCCCAGAGTGAATAATCTTTCATTGAAAACCTGAGACTGATGGCTTACCTTACAGAAATGGATCTGGCATCATGGAGATAAATGCCAGAAAACGCAGAAGCAATTTGTGTGTATCTATTTTTCTCCTATTGGATTTTAATGTTCATGAAAGTAGTGTTATTATTGCCATTTTATGCTGGACACACTACTCACAACAATCTGGAGGGAAGGGTATTATTATTATTGTCCTACTAAGATAAAGAAGATGGGGGCACCTAGGTGGCTCAGTTGGTTAAGAATCCTACTCTTGATTTTGGGTCAGGTCATGATCTTATAGTTTGTGGGTTCAAGCCCCACATCAGGCTCTGTGCTGTCAGTGCAGAGCCTGATTGGGATTCTCTCTCTCTCTCTCTCTCAATCTCCCTCTGTTCCTCCTCCACTTTGCTTTCTCTCTTTCTCTCAAAATGAATAAATAAACTAAAAAAGATAAAAGAAAGAAGATGAAGAGATTTTCATTACTTATCCTAGATCATACTTTTGGCCAAGTGCAGAATAAGATCTAGAGAGTCCGACTCCCGAGGCATAAGCATTACCAAACACTGTTCCTATTTCAAACTGAAGAGTCTTTGATTGCTTAAGGTGGCCAGAGGAAATAATCTGACAGAAGGAAAAAGAATAAAGAAAGGAAAACAAGTTACCACAAAACCTTGACTATGAAAAAAACCTATCATGTACTCAGGCTACAAAGCCTAGTTAAAGTACACCATGGGGTTGGGCGACTGGGTGGCTCAGTTGGTTAAGTTTCCGTCCAACTTCGGCTCACGTCATGATCTCACAGTTCATGGATTCGAGCACCACGCCGGGCTCTGTGCTGACAGCTCAGAGCCTGGAGCCTGATACAGATTCTGTGTCTCCCTGTCTCTCTCTGTCCCTCCCCCACTTGTGCTCTTTCTCTCTCAAAAATAAATAAATATTCTAAAAAATTAAAAAAAAAAAGTACACCATAGGGCTGTTATCCCAGAAGCATGAGGAGCAAATCTACATAGACCAATATTCAGATCCCATTTATCACCTACTTGTTTGAACAGTTCAGTGAAGGGGAAGACTTGACTTGAAACCATAACCGAAGTTATGAAAGCCTTCATTCATTTATTAAAAATCTATCCACTGGTTAGCTCAGAAGCAGGCAAATAGTAGGTTCTCAATAGGTTTTGTTGAATACAAGCATTCCTACATATGGCCAAAAATGGTCTGGGGCCATTAGATATGTGTATTGTGCTCCAAATGATGGAAATTGATTATTCCCAAACCTTCCTCTGTTCTGAAACTTAATGCACCTTCAGAAAGAAATAGTTTAACTTAAGTTTTTATTGACAAGATTCATATTCTATCAGAGAGCCAAATGATAATTTGAAATAAAGATTAGGGTGACTCATAGATAAATATTTTATTACTATTATTATTTGCAAACAAGTCTGTGAAATTTACACTTGCACATATATTTTGTGTTCTGACAATACCATAAATTAGACATGAATAGAAAAGTTCCTAAAATCAGGGAACTCATTTTTCTCTGAAGAATTATCATATATTGGGGCACCTGGGTGGCTCAGTCAGTTGATCATCTGATTCTTGATTTCAGCTCAGGTCGTGATCTCACAGTTCGTAAGATTGAGCCCTGGGCTGGGCTCTGCACTGATAGCACAGAGCCTGCTTAGGATTTTCTCTCTCCCCTTTTCTCTCTGCCCCTCCCTCGTTCTTGCACATACTCTCTCTCTCTCTCAAAATAAATAAATAAATAAATAAATATTTAAAACAAAGAATTGTCATTTACTTGGATTATAGGTGAAGAAAAGTAATGGGAATTATCTAGAAAACTAGGCAGAAGCCAAATAACTGAGACTAGATAGAAAAGGGATATATATCAAGTGATCACTTAGCCTTCTTTCCTGAAAATAAGAGATGTTTCTAAAAAAAAAAAATCTATGTCTTGGATAAAAGTGAACAATAGAGATTAATCTGAAAAAGTTAAATAGGATTTCTTACCATACAATGTAAGCAGAGCACCAGGAACAGTTAGGAACAGTTGGGTGACAGAATTAATCCTTCAGAATGGTACTGAGAGTCTGAGACTGGCTGGTATTGGGGGGGGCGTAGAGGAGAGCAAGGAGAGGGGGCTCATATAAGACACAGCTGAATATAATGTTACATAAGTCTCAAGCATTTTAGTACTATGTTAGTTACTGGGAAAAACATATACGCAAAATGTGATACATATGCACACATAATGGAATATAATTCATCCCTAAAAAAGAAAGCAATCTTGTCATTTGTGACAACATGAATGGGCCTTGAAGGCATTATGTTAAAGTAAAATAAGTCGGAGGAGAAAAGTCATTTGCTCTCACTTATAGGTGGAATCTAAAAAAAAAAAAAATTAGATGTGGCATTTATCTTTTTATTTCTATTTCTATGTATGTATGATAGTCTACATCATATATTGATGGAATAATATATAAATATATGCACATAAATTATGAATAAATAAATAATAATCAGGGGTATATGGTATGTGCTCCTTTTTTTTAATCTGATATGGGTATGACAGCAAAGATTGGTGACAGTAATTTCTACTACCATGGTGGCCTCTGAAGGGCCTGATGCAATTTGTCTTTCCCCTTCCATTGATTCAATATCCCATAGGAACTAAGTTTTTAAAGCACACATCCATGTTGTTTGAAGCATTCCCCGTGCTGATGTAGAACCTTCCTTTACTAGAGTGCCCTCGTCTCTGACCACTCATCATACATCCTGCCACCTTTGCTAAACCTATTTTCCGCATCTGGAGTGATTGCATCTTCTATCCTAGATAACCAAATCCTACCTGTGCTCAAAGCACAACTCCAAGGCCACTTTCTCTCCCAAGTGAAGATTAAATGTACCTGTACTTTCTCATCCTATAGCGATCAACTTCTATAGCAAATACCCAAGGTTTCTCGCTTTATACTTTTTTAAAGTTTATTTATTTATTTTGAGAGAGAGTGAGAGAGCACACACTTGGGGGAGGGGCAGAGAGAGAGGGAGACAGAATCCCAAGCAGGCTCTGCCCCGTTAATGTAGAGCCCTATGTGGGGCTCAAACTCATGAACCCTGAGATCATGATCTGAGCTGAAATCAAGAGTTTAATGATTAACGAACTGGGCCACCTCGGTGCCCCTCGCTTTATAATTTTTGGATAACTTAAATAGGATTCTTTTGTATTTGTCTTCCATTTCCAGCCCAGTGATTAGAAAATATGTTTAAATGCATGGCTGAATAAGTAAATTTTTTCCATTCAACATTTTATAATTTAATACATACATTGTATGTAAAAACCAATCCAGATTTTATTCTTTTAAGAAGATACATCATCTTGGGGTGCCTGGGTGGCTCAGTCGGTTGAGCGACCGACTTTGGCTCAGGGCATGATCTCTCGGTTTGTGAGTTCGAGCCCCGTGTCAGGCTCTGTGCTGACAGCTCAGAGCCTGGAGCTTGCTTCTGATTCCGTGTCTCCCTCTCTCTCTGCCCCTCCCCTACTCATGTTCTATCTCTCTCTGTCTCAGAAATAAATAAACATTTAAAAAAATAAAAAAAAAGAATCTACATCATCTAGGTATCTATGAATGAAAACACGTTTCAAAAACATGGCGGCTGACCAATGCACATGAATCAAACAGTTAACCAGGTAAATTTGTGGGAATCATGTTTCTACAAATGGTAGGTAGGCTGAAAATAAGACCTAAAAGTTGAAAAAACTTCAGGTTTTTCAATTTGAAGCTGGTCTCCCACAACTTCCTTTTCAAGGCTCTATTTAATCATCAGAAAAAAATAGGAGTATCATTTTGTAAAACGTGGTATTGTCCGTATTATACAGAAGATCTGGGGTGCGTAGGACGACCCATATGTGTTGCTATAAAATTGCTTTGGCATTATTTCAAGGACTTTAAAAATGACCGCTTGTCATTGTGTCTCTACAGATTCTTTTGCTTCCTCAGAATCTTTGTGATCATGCCAACGAGACCGTTATTTGCAGTGCTCTTTGCGAGACACTACGGAATAAATGTGTAATAAATAAATGCAAAACTGTGTGGGAAACGTGGAGGTATTCTTTGGTTGCAACCTCTTTGAGTAGAAATGCACAGAGAGAACCTATTTTAATATTTCAACATCTGGTTGGTTATCTCTGTAAACCAAGATAAGTTAGCGCAGCAAGGGACTAAAATGAGTGTGCTAAAACCATCACGGGATGATGTCACGCTAGAAAGCAAATTCTCTTTATAGAGTTTAAAAGGTAATTAAAAGGTTATTTTCTGAGGCTTTAGTAACATTTCATCTAATGTGAAGCCAATGTTCTCCAGGTCATGGGCAGGCCAGCCTAGAATGAAGTCACCGAAAAGAAAATGAAGATGGAGGTGAAGATTAAGTTAATTAGGATTTCTTAAGATAATATTGAATTTAATGAAGGATTTTAAGGCTGTAAGATTATTTCCTCACATCACAAGCTACATCAAACATACACATTTTCAGATTCGGCCCAGGCACTGTTGGCCAACAGGATCTTAGAGAATTCACAACATCCAAGAGACAGAATTAATACCAGTTATAATAAGAGTCTACAGAATATTAGCAGCATGCAAATGGATTTGATTAATAATGAAATGTGGGGTGGTATTTCTGTAAGTATACAATCCACTGATTTTTGGAAAGTCTCTGGTCTTGATTTCATTTTGCCAGGAGATTGTGATTTGGGGCTGAACTGCACTTGATAAGAAACTAATACTTGAGGCATAGAAGAAAAGAAGTGTGCGTCTCGGTGTGTGGGCGTGTGAAAACCTTGAGGAAGAAAAATACGGATTAGGGAAACCAATCTCTGAAACAATATAGGCCACAATGCACATAAAAGTAGGATTTATTTATAACTTTGAAAGATTGAGAAAGGAAAAGTGAACGTTTCGGAATCTGGTAGTTTACTGGTTGAGATCTGGGGATTTTCGTGTAGGCAGTAATAACTGTTACATTTTTATTTTTTTAAAGATAAACTTTTTTTTTTTAAAGTTTCTGTATTTTTGATAGAGAGAGAGAGAGAGAGGGAGTAGGGGAGGGGAGGGGAGGGGCAGAGAGAGAGGGAGGCACAGAATCCGAAGCAGGCTCCAGGCTCTGAGCTGTAGGCACAGAGCCCCATGCTGGGCCCGAACTCACGAACCATGAGATCATGACCTGAGCGGAAGTTGGCACTTAACTGAGTCTCCCAGGCGCCCCGCAGTGTTACATTTTTAAAGGGCATTTGTTGGGGGGGGGGGAGTGCAGTGATATTTCTAGCAAGGAAGGAGCTAGTATTTCCACGTGAAGTATCCCTGTAAACCTTTTAGAGGTTATTATTGTTGCATTTGCACACCTGGCACAACTGAGGCCCAGGCCAGGCTGTCTGCCTGTTATCGAGCTCTATCTACATGGCAGAAGCAGAATTCACATCGCATGTGATCAAACTCCCAGATCACACACCGGACTGTGTGCCATTTCAGATTGTAGTACCCTTGGATGGCGGCCTTTTTACTCTGCCCTGAGCTTGTTGCTGTTGTAGGCCGAGCCGATGAAGAGAACGGTAGTGCGTAACACCCTTAGGTAGACCTGTAGCCTTACCTCTCCCCTCTCCCTGCACACCATGCTCTCTCCTTCTCGGTCCCGTCCCGTAGCCTGGGAGGCTTGCGCCCCAGGGATGAATCCCCTGCATTTCCTAACCTTCTGGCTTCTGATTTGGTTGGCCGGTAAGAGAATAGGGAGAGAAATAGCCGAGCATTTCTTCCCTACTCCAGCTACACATCAGCACCTGTGTTTCCCTAAACACTGTTTCTTGTTGACGGGCTCGCCTCGCTCACCCTCCCATTATTTTCAATGGATCCTGCTGGACCCTTTTACCTTATCCTCTCTGAGGTGCAGAAGTGGTAAACCAATCCGATGTCCCTAGTTTTGGAAATCTCAGCATCACCAAATGGTTAATTTATGCCTGCCCTCACTTCTGTAAATAACTCCTTCATTAAATTCCCCTCAAAGTCTCTGAGTGCACCTGCTCATTCCGTTTGGAACCTGGATGATAGAAGAACTATCAAAGATTAAAAATCTCTGTAAATACAGTCCCTTATATGTGGTCTCTTGTTGTAGTCCTTGATTACAGTAGTGCAAACAGACTCCAATACTTATTAACTGAATTTTCATAGACCTTTAGATCAGCTAAATGGTTCTTCGAGTTTGGGCTAGGCTGCCCGAGGCTGGTCTAGGATGCCCTCACTAGCACTCAGATGCTCAGCTCCAGGCCAGGTGAAAGGCTGAGGTGACCAAGTCACATGTCTCTCAGGTTCCAGCGGGATGGGACCAAGACTCCGTCCCATGGGGGTGGTCCCAGTGGTCCCAGATGTGAACACTTTTCACAGCTCAGGTACATCAAGTGTGTCATTGTTCCTTTGCTTTGCCTAAATCCAGAGTCATTGTGAGAGGGACCAAGCCAGTGGTGCAGACAAGGGAGAATCGTTCTTTTGGCCACCCTTGCAAACAATCTGCCACAGACATCCAGACGTGCAATCCCTGCCGATTTTATTTCATTTCATTTTATTTTATTTTTTTAATGTTTCATTTTATTTTTGAGACAGAGAGAGACAGAGCATGAATGGGGGAAGGTCAGAGAGAGAGGGAGACACAGAATCGGAAGCAGGCTCCAGGCTCTGAGCTGTCAGCCCAGAGACCGACGCGGGGCTCGAACTCACGGACCGTGAGTGAGATCATGACCTGAGCCGAAGTCGGAAGCTCAACCGACTGAGCCACCCAGACGCCCCAATCCCTGCCTATTTTAAAAACCACGCCCTTTGCAATTCTCTGCCAGGTTTTGACTCTTGGTGGTGTCTCCTGGTGTGAGTCCGTGAAAATTCCCTCCTGTATTAATTATACTCTGTGAGTTCTCAGAAAAAAGGCAAGGCATTTATTTATTTATTCACTCATTCATTCATTCATTCATTCTTAACTCTAATTAATAGCATATTTCACCATTGTAGAAATATTAGATTTTGGAATCTGAAACCTTTTCACTACAGGAAAGGATGTTGTTTTTCTTTCCTTCTTTTTTGACAGGAAATAGTCTAAACTATCAAGAATGTTCTATGAGGAGAAATTCTCAGCACTACAAATTCGTAGCAAGTTTAGGAAACTTGCAATCAGTATCTGTAGTCCTCTAAGAGGCCTGAGCGGAGTTAACATTTAATAAACCTAAAAAGAAGTATTCTTCCTAAAACTGTGTGATTCCGAATGCCTAGACTGGGGACCGGGAGAACAAAATGTCTCCAGGACGAAAACCCTCTATACTTTGTTTCACTTCCAAGTGGTGACAAACATCTTAAAAACAAGGATCTTTCAAAGAAATCGGATGAAACAGAAAGTATTTGGTTTCAAATATATAGCACAAATCTTACACATTCTCAGTGGTTTCCTGAACAAGGAGAGTACGGAAAATGCCCAAGATGGTTTTTCAAGACATTTCCTTCAAGAGCAGAATTTCAAAGACTTGAAAGGTTTTTGTCCTTGTTTTGTTTTATTTTTAAACTACTAGCTCAGATATCATTGATGGCAGGTATTTTTTTCTTCAAGTTACCTTAAGATGTATTGAGGATGTGTTATGTTAGCATCACTGGCTATGTTTACAGACATACCACATGTTAAGAAGATTATTCAGTGCACACACACGTGCACACCCACAGAGTCTTTGATCTAAAGATAGCTAGATGAGTTGTGGACGTTTCTTATCCTTCAAATACGTTTTGATTCTTCAGCCCATTTTGTACTCAATGTTAGGATTTCTAAGTGATGCCACTGAACAACCAAGGCTGCTGTCTGAAAGGAGAATACTTATAAATTCATGAATTATAATTATTAACATGTATAATAATTTAACAAAAAGTGGTTTCTTCTTATGGATTGTGAGTGGATGGTTTAATCTTTTCTTTTTTAAGACTATTTCTTTATTTTGACAGAGAGAGAGAGAGAGAGAGAATCCCAAGCAGGCTCTGTACCTTCAGCATGGAGTCTGATGCAGGGCTCGAACTCACTGACCATGAGATCATGACATCAGATCATGACCTGAGCTGAAAACAAGAGTCAACCGCTTAACCGACACAGCCACCCAGGAGCCCTGGATGGTTTAACCTCGAGTTTTCCATTCTTTGAGAAGCATTAACCTTGTGACATTAATTGGTGACAAATGCCTGAGTGTGAATACTGGCTCCATCATTTCTAGTAGAGTAGCTTTAGGGGAAATCTTTTTGTCTGAGTTTCTATTTCCTAAGCTGTGCAACAGGAATACCTAAGCAATAATAATTTCCCATTGTTTTTCAAGTTGGCATTCTGAATACTAGAGCTAAGGTAGTTTGTTTTATTTAAATATTAAAAGGAACTAAATTTTTATTGGTGTATTTACATGTAATTTTACACATGAAAATGTGTGAAAAATTGGATGGAGATCAAGTGGAACCACTGCAGACATCAGAAACTTTTAGTTGGATAGAAATCCAGGACAAGGGGATTCGACCTCAATTTTTTATAGTGAAATCATAAAATCGATACATCAATTGCTAGATAGACAGCTTTAGTCTTGAATTTAATTCTATAAACCAATTAATTGCCAATCAAAGGAGTTTTAACTAATCGGTGTATAAATCAGATGTCTGGCTGTAGGCATTCACACAAGGTAAGTATGGAGTTTGCGGATGAATTCACCATATGCATCACCCGCTTCTCTCCATTTCTGCTGCACAGTGCCACGTCGTCTTCCCACGATGTTTCCAACCACCTCGTAACTTGTCTTTGTTTCGTGGTTGCACCAAGTAAGCCAATCTTAGATTTTCCACAAACGCAGGTAGACTCATTTGGGTTTTTAGACCTAAACCAGGTCTAACCAATTGCCAGTTAAAAATCCTTCAATGTCGTTGTATTGCTCTTAGAATAAAGAAAGCAACAACAACAAATCTCCAGGTCCCTGTGTGGTCTGAGCCATACTAACCTCTTAACCTCCACACTGTGGTGAGGCTTAGACCCTCAGCATCAGCAGTTGAGCCCCAGCTCTGCCAGTTACTAGCTGGGAGTAGACCCTGTGTAAGTTCATTAACCTCTCTGACCCTGGATATCCTCAACGAGGAAACTGAGTTATTGATAGTGTCTACCTCATAGGAATCTTTGAGGAAGTAAATGAAGTGGAGTCTTTTTTTTAAAGTTTGTTTATTTAGTTAGTTAGTTTGAGAGAGAGAGAGATGCACAGCATGGGTGGGGGAAGGGTAGAGAGAGAAGGAGAGAGAGAAACAGAGAGGGAGAGAATCCCAAGCAGGCTCCACACTGTCAGCATGATGCAGGGCTCGAGCTCCCAATCCGTGAGATCACGACCTGAGCTGAAGTCAAGAGTTCCTAAGTGCTCCCTTTCTCTCTGTCCTCTGGTCCCAGGACCTTTGTTCAGCTTCTCGTTTTATTGATGACACATGCCCTCCATGCACACGAATGATGAGTGCTGTTCCCTGTCGGTGATGCTCTACCATCACCTTTGAACTCTGATTCCATCCACAGCATCCAGATCCCACATTTCTTCCCCACAGAAGCTTCTATACCTGACATCGCCTACCTGCCCTCCCTCTCCTTCACCAAAACAGCACATTTACAGTCATGCGTGCAGTTTGTATTATCATCTGACTGATGTCTGCTTCCCCTGATAGACTGTGAGCTTCTTGAGAGGAGGAATTAAATGTTATTGGTTGTCTTTGTATCTCCAGTAGCCAGCACTGGGCTCAAACATATTTGTTGAATGAATGAATAAAGGAATTAATTCAATGAAGTCAAATAAATACAATAATGAGTGAATATGATTACATGGCCTTTAACTTAGCCCTAAGTTCCAATGAATTCAAGCTGAGTGAAAAGATATGTAAATTCTATTTGCCTGCTCCTGTCCTTCACATGATGGTGTTGATGATAATCATACCTTATATTTAAACATGCCTGACACATGATAAAGACTAAATGTGTTTTGCATATATTAAGTCATTATTTTATATTAGATAATACCCCCTAATTAACCTCAGCATTCTTGATTATTTACTGTATATCGCTGAGCAGTGGTCTATAATCCTTCTCAAACTAAACTTAGCAAACTAAACTTAGTGTACTATTCAATTATTTTAAACATATTAACTTGTCTAGAAATCTTGGGAAAAATCATAAGTTTCAGGTAAGGAGTCACATTTCTGGGGCAGAGAACATGAATTTATTTTGGTCACAGAAAAAAATACACAGTCAACTCAGTGGGTGTTCTCTATAGATTAGCCAGTAATAAGTGCCTTATTGAATTTGCTGTAGTTTTCTCGACCTTTGAGGATTTAATTGGTATTCTTTACTAAAATTCCTCCATTCAAGTGATTTTAAATAGGTAAACAGACATTGGAGATTTTTAAAAAATGCCTGTCTATACTCTGTTAATATTTCAAATATGTATAAAACATTAATTAATATTTAAAATATATATACACATATATGAAAAAACCTCTACACTGCAGGTATCATCTTCACTTAAAAAATACAACTGAGGTAAGGGGTGCCTGGGTAGCTTAGTCGGTTGATCATCTGACTTCAGCTCAGGTCATGATCTGGAAGTTTGTGAGTTCGAGCCCTGCATCAGGTTCTGTGCTGACAGCTCAGAGCCTGGATCCTACTTCAGATTCTGTGTCTCCCTCTCTCTCTGCCTCTCTCCTGTTCATGCTCTCTCTCTCAAAAATAAACATTAAAAAATTAAAAAAAAAATACAACTGAGGTAAAAAAAAAAATGTGCTCAAGATCAAAGTTTCTCAATGACATAGTTGGTGGGCAATTGGTCAATGTCTTCAATCTGTAAGTCTAGAGATATTGCCCTTTTATCTCAAATAAGGAGAAACTTAGGAAATGAAGAAAGAGAGATAAATGAGGAGAAGAAAATTATAATCCTTTTTACTGGGATTTCTAGCATTTCTATGTAGTCTTTTTATTTTTGGAGGTGGCACTCAGATTCTATAGATAGTGTTTTTGATTCAGTAGAGTGCATGTACCTTGATTGGAAAATAATCTTATCAGCATGGGATATTTTACAATCCAGTCAAAGAAATTGGAATTGTTCTTCAGTCTCTAGGGTTTTCAAGGATCTTTGGGGGACAAGGAGAAAAAGTGAAGCAAAAATGAGGACAATAACCTGAATGATATCTTGGCAGTCATCTGTTTGTTGTTAAGCAGAAGCATTTCTATTTAAAAAAAATATTTATTTATGTATTTGAGAGTGAGAAAAAGAGAGAGGCAGAGACAGAGGGAGAGAGAGAATCCCAACCAGGTCCCATGCCATCAGCACAGAACATGATGCAGAGCTCGAACCCACGAGATCATGACCTGAACCAAAATCAGGAGTCGGACACTTAACTGACTGAGCCACCCAGGTGCCCCAAGCAGAAACACTTCTAAATGTCAAATACCTCAGCCAGATGATTGATGATTTAGGAGAATTAGGTGGATCTGCAATTAGATATTTTCCTTCCTCATAGTTGTTTCATTGGAAAGCTCAGGATATATATAGCATATATATAAATATAGTATATATAGTAGATAAGTATATATGTCTATATTTGTATATAAGTATGTATGAATATATATGTGGGTATTTATATACATATGTACACATATTCCCAAGCCAACGAGTTCGATAAGATCTCACAGACTCTGTAAGCTCAATTTAAAAAATATTTCTTGAATCATGCCATTTATAATTGTCTCCTGAATTTCTGTAAGGAACATATCATGATTATATTTCATGCATATGGTATAAAACATATGAAAACTTAAGAGTGTGTCAGAAAACTGCTTTTTTGAAGTAAAATGTTAGTTATAATAAGTTTAATTGAAAATAATTCAGCCTAAGCCATAATTTAATTTGCATTTACCTTATGGGCAATGAGGATCTATTTTTGTCCTCAGGTCATTGGAGGTGAAGAACTTTAGGATGTTTTCAACACATCCCAGGATTTTTCCATCTCTACTTTGTTATTTTAGGCCAGGTTATTGTTGTGAGGTCTGTTCTCTGTGTTGTGGGATATTTAGCAATGTTCCTGGATTCTACCTGCTAGATGCCAGGGGTACCTTCCGTCTCTTCCCCATTGTGATAACAAAACTATCTCCAGATATTGCCTAATATCTCCTGAAAAGTTAAACACCTCTCAGTGGAGAACTGACCATTGCTGTATCCATTTCTCCTGTGACAATCTGCAACAGACATTTAGGTGTGAGAAATAATAAAATACGTCATCATAATAAAATACATCAAATACTAAAATACATACATCATAAATGCATAAACCAATTAGTGCATATTCACTATCTGGCAGGGGCTTTTCAGACAGTTATTACGTTATTCAGTAATTAGACTATTTCTACTCCATTTTACAAGAGGATAAATAAAGCATCTGCAAGGTTTGATAACTAGCCTCAGGTCACAAAACTAGTCAACTGATGTTTGACTTGAGTTTTTCCTGACTCTGAAAACCATGGTCTCCAGCTAACTATATTAACTGGAAGAATAAGGATTGTCGAGGTATGAATGCATCTGGTTATTTTCCTTTACTCCTTTCAAATCTGTTAATTTAGATTAAATGGTGCCCTCACTGCTGAATTCTTGATGAGGAGTCAAAATGCCATTCAATGGCCATTTCTCCTCCTTACCAGCTCTATGAGCAGAGACAATTCAGTTAGACTATATTACTTGCAAAGTCTCATTGATCTTGAAAGAGCTGGGTCAGGCCATTATTCATTGCATAAAATGAAAGCTCCTGGTGAGACCTTGATAGATAAGTAAATATACATTTTGATGGCCCAAGGGTATAATTTAGTTTGTGGAGAATAAAAGACATAAACAAACTCCCCACAAATGCAAACAACATCCAAATCCAAACTAGATATGGGTGGGAGACTTAATAGTGATCACCAAATTGTCCTTAAGAAGCTACCCTTAATTTTGCAAAAATATTTGCAATATACATTTTGGGCCAGCTGGTTATTATCTGTATTTTTCAAAAACTAATAAATTATAACCATAAGAATATTTTAAACATCTATGATAACAACTTAGTGGTTCAGGAAATAAAACTTTATAATTAAAAATCCCAAAGAAAGTAGTTTTTTTTTCTAATTAAAAAAACTTATTGGAATGAGCCATGTATTTTTTCCCAACTATCTGCAATCTATCTACAAAACCGAAAAAAATATAAGAAATATAAATAAATGATAGGTCTTTGTTTTCCAATTTTTGTTTCACACTTACTTTCCCTTTATTAAATAGTAATCATGCTACTAAGCTATAGAATGGCATAAGGGCAAGGAGAGGCTAACATAGTATCATTTAATGTGCTACTTAAATTGGTTTCTGCAGAGACAATCTACACCATCTTCATTATTCATATAACTTGGAAAATATGTATTCAATCGGAATTACCTAAGACCTGTATTCCCAACTTACTAGATAGTGTTGAAATGGACCAAAGTATTACCGAAAAAATCCCCCCCTTCCATGATAAATCAGGTCCTCCACCCATTTAATGTTTTTTCCTGCGAATTTGTTATTGACTGAGCGCAGGTGAACAACATGGTTTTGAGGATAGAGTATGAAACTCATAGTAAAATTAACAGGCCAGAAAGGTGAGTCTGTCTACAGATACACCTCACTGATTTGGAATGAAATATAGACAGGTCTGCAGGTTCAGAAACTTTCTTACTTCTACTCGGAAGTATAAGATGATCTGCCACCACCATAAAATGCTTATTATGGCAATTTTTAAAAGCGAAAACAAAATGCCTGATCCTTTATTCACTTATCAATACATCAGGTAGAGGGCAAGAACATCCTGATTTTTCCATAATTCTCTACATAATTCCGTAAGAATTCCTTAATGTCTCCACACTCCTCAGAGTAAGTGGTGGTCATGATTGAGCCCGTGCACTTTTGGCTTTGTTGTAAAGGCACTCGTAAAAGCTATGGGATATGTTTGTTCACTCTGAACATAAAACATAAAACATTGGCTTGTTTGAGATTCTGTTGTGATCATCCAACCAGTAAAACTTAGAAACATGTTTGGCTTTGAAGGGAAGAGAAAAAAAAGTATTGAATATAAAAGATGGATTTGGAGCCAGATCATCAAGAATAAATGTGAGGAAGTCATCTGAGGGCTATATGTAAACCTATAAACAATGTGCATGTGTACAGTCTTGTGTTCCTTGGGTTTAAATAAAATAATAAACAGATGTTGGTAAAACATTTTTGATCCCGGGTTGGCATCCAAAGGGAAGATAAAAGAAAGGAAACAAACAACAACAAAAAAAAGAATATTAAAAATCGAACAATGCATTCTTTAGTGTAAAAAGGGGACGGGCTAAAAAGAACATTGTGCAGCATATTCCAATTTCCCACTAAACACTTAGGAAAAACAGTCAAACCGCCACCAACAAAAAAGTAAATAAAAATGCTTATCGTTAAAAATTAAGACTGACAGCAAGACCATTATAAGGATTTAAGAGGAATTTCCATGAAACTCAAAATCTGTGTTGCTACATGGAGAATTACAAACAAGTCTAATGAAACAAAGCCAATTTCCAGGCTTGAAAGGATGGAACTGATGTTTTCCCCCTACACTGTTGCTTTTGGTTCAGATATCTTCAGTTCGTGAATAAATAGTTACACTAGTATTTTGTCACAAAGTTTTATGTAGAGATGTCATCCCTACTAAGGAGTTTATTTCAAGCAAAAGAAAATGTGATAGAGAAAGTATTTTTTTTTTTTAGATTTGTTGTTAATATTTGGAGTAGAAATCTAAATGTTTTGCAAGGATTTGTGTGATAGAGAGGATGTGTGTGTGTGTGTGTGTGTGTGTGTGCCGCTATGATAGCTGGTGGCCAAGTATTCGCTGAAGGTTTACAAGGATATATATCTGATTATACCCACTGAGTCCTTCAGCTCTGCCATGCCCAATGGTGCTCAAATAAAAGATGGCGGATGAAAAAAATAAATAAAGGTAATAATCTATCTTGAAGTAAACCGCCTCCACTGTAGGCTGCAATGTATTAAAAGACCAGTAGTCAAGTTTCAAGATCATTTCCTACAATATTGTCTTCTACCCCTGCCAGGTGAGCAGAAACTTCCTCACTTCAGCAGAGCAGGACTAATCAGACAGCACCATCAGAAAAGCGTCTGAACATTCCCAACCTCTACTTCTTTATCCCTCCATATGATAATAATAGCTATAATAATAATAATAATAATAGTAATTAAAGAAAAGTAACAAAGTAAAAAAGGAGGACATCTGGCATTCCATTGGAGTTGTCAGCCTGAACGAGCCAGACAAGGGAGGAGAATCCACATAAGAATGGGAAAGAAAGCAACATCAACAACAACTAGGTTTCATGCAGACACATGTGCACATGTATGCACACACACACACACACACGTGCACACACACGCCCCCCAAAAACACATTTCATAGGAAGTACAACAGAGACATAGAGACCTTCAGAGCATAGGAACTGTTCCTGTAGGCAATAAGTGTTATGGATATGTTAAGCTTAGGCAGAAAAAAATTTTCCTTGCTCCTCTGGCTTATCTAGACAGAATTTTATCTTGATGATAAACACGGCTTGTGAAAAATAGAGATAGCCAATTAGGTTTTATCATCAGATTTTACTGGTAATTGGAAAATCAGATTTTTAGGTAATTGGAAAACCTCAACCTTATTCCTTTTGCTTTACACTTACCACTTTGACCATAGCTTTTGCAATTCTATTTATTTATTTTCTTCAGATTGTCTCCTCTTCGTTCAGAGGTGTCGTCATAGAAAATATAGATTTCCTTCTGTAAAATGATGGTTTCCAGTTCTTGGTATTTCTCTATTGTGTTTAAAATGGCTCTGTACCTTGATTCACCACTTTATAATATTAGATCTTCTGGTAGTAGTTTAAAAGTCTTTAGAAACTTTCTGTGAGCTTCCTTTCTAGATTGTAATACTTTTGGAACCGTGCTTTCTACCAAATTATATCTGTATTGGAAACTTCTCCACAGTAGAATTTATGCCCTGTTGATTTTAGTTGTCTGTGTTTCTTATCAAACACGGCAACTCTCATCGATTGTGATTAGAACACAATCTAAGTACTTCTGGTTCCTTTTTCCGACCATTTTGGATGATTGGAATGTTCGCTATTGTTGAGAATTATTTCAGATTGTGACCCTGTGATAAAGCTGGTCATTTACAGCAGAGATGCTTCTTACTCATTTTTTTTTTTACTGATGTAGAGAGATGCTGCCTGATATTAGAATACATTTTGAAGCAATGGCTCTTTTCTGTCTCAAATTCAGAGTTATGGTTCCAATTTTCTCTAAATATAGAGTTACTTAACCCGGTGCGAAGTAATCTGGTACAAAGATCACTAGTACTCTACAATCTTCCCCAGAAATGCTACTTCTTGTCTCAAGTCAACACGATTCAAGTTGCTATGGTAACTTAAAGTCACAGAGGATATGCCGGTATTCCTGGAGATGACGTGCATGATTAACTTTCTGACTGAGATTCTCCATGTGAACGAGGCAGTTGTCCACAAAGTTACTCCACTTATGGCCCCACTTTACATTAAAATACCACGTATCTGTTTGTGTATCCATCTTGTCCATATTAGACATAGTAATTTCCATATGATTTATTTGGCTCAGAATTCTGTAAGGAGCTGGAAGAACATGCCATGAAAAGTTGTGCTTGACACCTTAGAATCATAGTGTTCCACAAAAAGGCCTCCCTGATGTCACCTTCAGTGGTTAGGCAGCCCACGATATTATTTCCATGAAAATGGTGTCAAAACCGTATTAAACATGTGGATATATAATTGGACTAGGGGTTCTTCATCTGAATGTTGATGAGATATTGCTGTTGCCTTCAAGATGCTCCCTCACGTGAAGCTACTATCTCAATTTTCTTTGCCACTCTCCTTCATATGACTTATTGGCTTATCTTCATGTCTCTGCTCGGTTATCCTGTCTACATAAAATATCTTCATTTATTCAGAAAAATATTCACTGAGGTCCCTGTGTGGGTTAGGCAGCGTTCTACTTGGAGAACAAATGGTGAAGAAAACAATCAGTGTCTTTGCTCTTAAGGAGTTTTCTTTCAAGGGGAGGATATCAAAGAGCTATGTGTACCGCCATAATTATTAAAACGTTGTTCACAATAGCCAAGATACGGAAACAAACTAAGTGCCATCAACAGATGAATGGATAAAGGAGGAAGGATAGATAGATGATAGATAGATAAGTAGATAAAACATATACAACTACACACACACAGTGGAATATTATTCAGCTATGAGAAAGATGGAAAACCTGCCATTTGCAACAACATTGGTTGAACTTCAAGGATAGATGCTAAGTGAGATAGGTCATAGAAAGATAAATACTGTTTGATATCACTTATATATGAAATCTGAAAAAGCCAGACTCACAAAAACAGAGCAAAATGGTGGTTACCAGGGCGGGGCGATGAGGGGATAGGAGAGATGCTGTTTAAGGACACAAACTTGGACCTAGTAGACAAGCAAGTCCTGGAGATGTAATGCACAGTATAGAGAATATAGACAACATTGTATTACGATGATCAAACTTGCTAAGAGGCTAGACCTTAATTATTCCCAAGACAAAGGGAAATGGTAATCATGTGACATGGGGGTGCTCATTATGGCTACAAGTACAACCATATGACCATATATAAATGTATCGGGGTGTCTGGGTGGCTCAGTCAGTTGAGCGTCTGACTCTGGCTCAGGTCATGATCTCACAGTTCATGAGTTCAACCCCATGGGGCTTGACAGCATGTGGGGCTTGCTTTTGTCAGCTTGTCAGCGCAAAGCCTGCTTTGGATCCTCTGTCCCCTTCTCTCTCTGACCCTCCCACATTTATGCTCTCTCTCAAAAAATAAATAAAATATTAAATAAATAAATAAAATATAAAGGTATCAAATTGGCATGGTGTACACTTTAAATTTACACCATATTATATGTCAAATATATTTCAATCAAAAAGAAATCATATTCATCATGGTTACTCTGGAGAGTTCCTAGAAGGAAAATTCTCGATCCAAGAGTGTAAATGTTTTCATACACATCAGGAATTTGCTTCCTACTCATGTTCCTCTCTCTTCTCTCTGGAATTCCTAGGTTTCCTTTGTGGTAATTGACGAGAGGAAAGCATAATTTTGCACGAGGGTAGTTTTCTTCCTAATTATTCCCAGGGCTGTCTCTTCACTGACAATTCTTTTGCCATCTTAATCCATTTTACCCTAACCTGACAGTGTTTTTTGTTTTGTTCTTGAAGTGTATGCAAATCCTAAGCCAATCTAAAACACATTCCTTGTCATTTAGTGTAGAACGTTGAGTGTTTCATGTTCTACAGCTTATGAAGTCACTTTTTATGTGACTTCATTTAGGCCTTGAAAGATCAGGGTGGTAATCATTCTCAACTTCACAAGGAAGAGAAGAGAGATATGTTGAAATCCTTGCTTCTGGTTCTGAAATCAATACATAACACCCTCAGAATTTGGATCTCTACCTTCTTTTTTTTTTTTTTTTTTTTTCTTTTTTTGGTAATGGAGCTATTGTAAGACACAGCAATTCCTGGGAAATCAAATTGTTTACTTTTTGAAATAAAATGCAACAACTCTGGTCCTCACTTTCAAACGAGAGAGCAACGTTACATCTGACATGATTTCAATGTAATAAAACTCGCTTGACTTGTAAGGCAGGAGGAATGTGATACCTTTTCTACAGCCTTTCTGTTTCTAAAAGCTAAACTGCATCAGCTTGTTCTTAGCACTGTGTCTGTGATTCCCGGGGGGAAACTTGGAATCAACCCCCCCTCCCTTTTTAATTGAATGCTCTTTTCTTCATGTTTTAGAGATTTTCTTTTAAATTGGGAAAAGAAAATCCTTTTAACATAAGTATAAACAAAACCTGCTTTTGTCACTAGCACCCTGTAGAAACCAAAGAACATTAAATTACTCTGAGCACATGGCTACTTGCCAGTAATTATTCAATATGAAGTTTAACCAAGTTTATCTAGAAAAGGAGGACCATGTATACACAGCTAAAGGGAAAGACATGGTTAAAGTAATTATCTGGCATATTCCCACAGTGTAGACAGTCAGTCTGGCTCATTTGGACCAAAGAGTAATAACCCAGCGCACTCTTTTTGCCAAAAGAGTTATTTGGCAGATCACTCAATGTGCCTCAACAGATGAACGTTAAATCTAGAGAAAGAAAACATAACTGCCCTTGGGTATCAGAAAGCCTACAAACGGGACTGCACAAGGGAGCTTCGAAGTGGCTGGGCTGGGAATGGAGACCAATGCCTTTCAATTCTGTGACCTTTTCCGGGGCTTGTGAATTAGGATTCTAGAATCTCTTCATCTTGCCTCTCTGATTGCTTCATTAATTCTTCCCATGAAAGTTCTTATCTTTTCTTAGGTGTCTTTTTTTTTTTTTTTCCTGAAATAAGAAGGTCAGGCTCTCTAAATGATCCAAGTCCTGTGGTTTATTTGGTGATTAATCCAATGCACTAGATAATCCTGCCTTGAAATTTTCTTCTGTGTTGGGTGTCGGGATAGGAATAAAAAGAGACTGAGAAGCACCAGGCCTGTTTCCTTGTTAAGCATAATACAGGTCTTAGAATCCTGTGCAGACAATTGATGTCTTTTCTTGTTTTCCCCTTTGCTCCAATTTCTCTGTGGTGGTTTCTTAAATGAAACAACCTTGACCTGCTACCATGTTGAGGCCTTCCTCATAGAGAATAGCATTATTTATACTAAACATTAGATTTTTCATTTCTAATACTAAAAAAGAAATGATAGCTGTTATATTCTCTTTTTGCTTTACTGATATAGACAATGTTTCTGAAAATTCAATCAGATTTTCTTTTGCTGTTTATTCTGGTGTAGCAGATTGATCAAGGGGACGGAAGCTGGAGGCAATTTGCCCAGGTTCAACTATCACCCTCATTGTTCACTAGCTGTATGACCCCACTCATCTGTCCGGGCCTCAATATCCTCCTTTTCACAGAGAGGCAACAATAACCTCTCATATATAGGAATCCTATGAGGAATAAATAGGGTGATGTATACAAAAGCATATGGAGCCTGATTGCATGGAAATCTTCCAATATTTATTAACTGTTAGAGACAGTGGCATGTGATGGTCAAATATGCATAGCCTCTAGACTTAGAATTTATCATGGAGGCTTAGGCAAATTACTTACTTAACCAAGATGTAGTGCGGACCTCGTAGGTGGTTATGTGTCATAAAGATTGAATGAGCTGATTCATGCAAGGTGTGATGAGCACATTGTGTGGCCAATGATATGTGCTCCATAATATTAACCATTAAAATATTATTTATCTATGCAGATGAAAGAATTAAGATGTAAAGAATATGAAATTCTACCTTTGAAAGGGCTTATTTGATTATAGACGATTTAAAAACAGTAGTGCATTCAGATATATAGTAAAATAAAACATAAATATAAACATTTCAACAAGGAAAACATTATCAGGGAACATCCTGTCAGTCTCCCCTCTGGAACGAAATGTAGAAGGCTACAGATGCTAATTAGTCACAATCTGCAGGTTCTACTCCCAGGGGCCAATTTTAGCTTTGGGATGTAGAAATGTACAAATGTAGAAACATGCCAAAGCCCACACATTAACGGTGAAGTACGTGCCAACCCGTATCCCAAAACATGGGGTTTGTATTTATATCAGATGAATTGGAACCCAGGAACCCAAAACTGCTTGGGTCAAAACCTGAAACAGTCCTGAGCGTGCATTTTTTTTTTTTTCTACAAAATAATTGTTTTCTTTCTTGTTTTTTTTCAAAATAATTGTTTTCTGAATTTCCTTAACCGTCTACTCATCTTTGCTGATTAACAATAGGTACTGTTGGAGCCTGGAACCCATATAACATAAAACAGTTAAAATCAACTATTGAGAAAACTCAAGAAAAAAAATCATCTAGCCATGTTTGTTACACAGTAAGCACTTAATAAAAATTGAATAAAAGAATGAATGGAAACAGGCTTTCAACTATTTTTGAAAAAGTGGGGAAACATGGTGGGTTGGATAAGTAAATTTGGGTTGATGTGATTAATTAGCTGATTAACAGGATCTCCAGTTTCTTTTTTTGTTACAGACCAGGCCACGGAGTGAACGCTGTTAGCATTTTACAAAACATGGCAAAGAAGGGCGACAGCTAATGTCAGTTTTTGTCTTAAGGATGCAAAGAGCCATTAATTAAAGTTCCCATACATGTATGGGGAATGAAGATGCATGGGGAACGGTGCATGCAGAGGAGGTAAACATTTAAGAATGTACTAACACGTATGTTACTTCTTCTTCTTCTTTTTTTTTAATTTAGTTAAGCTTTTGCCAATTTTACAACCCAGGAATGTCTTTCTCAAAGACCTGGGATCCATCCTCTGTGATGTAATCATCAAGGAAGACAGTCTTTCTATGTTCCTCTCTGGAGGGTGGGGCCCTAATTTGGATAAGTGACAATTTAGCAAACACTGATGGCCTAATGACTTTGACCGATGCCCTTGTGATGCTCTCCAGTGCTCTTCCCCAGCTCACCCTAACACTTACAAACCCTCCTGCGTTTGGCTTCAGGGGACTTGTGCTTAGTCCTCACTCAAAGCCTCTCTCCCCCTACCGATTCTGCAGCAATCAGAATAAAATCTGTCTCCCCAATTTTAGCAAGTGTCTGGTACAGCTTCACTTGGATACCGTTTTCTCACACCATGACCCTAATGCACCCTATTTGCCCTTTTGATCCCCCAATACTCTCTGATTCCATTCCTTACATTAAGTTATCCCTATTGAAATCATCAATTTTCCTGGTTATAGCCTGTTTGACATACTACATGGTCCCTTTTCTGCTGTGTCACCAAAAACAGCACTCAACAGTTTTCACTTATTTCTACAGAAGTAAGAGGACTCCCCTCCCCCACAAAATATAACAAAAGTCATCTTATTTCATTGCATTTATTTGTTTTGTTTTGTTTGATTTTACTTTATTTTATTTTACTTGGTTATTTTATTTTATATATCATAGGCTTTAAACAATCAGATAAATAAAAAGATTTATATCATAGTCATGCCAAGAATATAAAATTGAGTGGTTCTACCTCGTACTTTAAGAGTCCCTCAACCATCTCAACAAACTTGAACTCCAGGATCTGGTCATGATGCCCAGCTTGCTTCTCCTCTCCTTTTAGGAGGACAACCCAACACACAAATAATATTGCATTTCAGCTCTTGGATTTGTTCTGTCCTTCACTTTCTATGTTTCTGTACCTAAATGACTAATCATTGTATTTCAGTACAGGAAAACAGAAGGCCTCAGAAGAATTGGGTCGGGGGGGGGGGTGCCTGGGTGGCTCAGTCAGTTAAGCATCCAACTCTTGATCTCAGCTCAGGTCTTGATCTTAGGGTCATGAGTTTGATTTTCATGTTGGGTTCTGGGCTGGGTGTGAAGCCTGCTGAAGAAGGAGAGGGGGAAGAAGAAGAAGAAGAAGTAGAAGGAGAAGGGGGAGAAGGAAGAGGGGGAGGGGGAGGAGGAAGGGGGAAGGAGGAGGAGGGGGAGGAGGAGGAAGAGGAGGAAGAGGGGGAGGATGAGGAAGAGGAGGAAGAAGGGGAGGAGGAAAAGAAGAAAAAGAATCAAAAGAAGAAGAAGAAAGGGGAGGGGGGAATGGGGGGAGAAAAAGGAGGAGGAGGAGGAGAGGAGGAAGAAGAGGAAGAAGGAGATGAATTTGGGTGCCAGCTTTTAAGAATACAAACCCACAAAAATAAATTCTTGTTAATAAATTCACAAAACTGTTTGTTTTTTTTTTTTTTTTTTGATTCATTGTATTTTCATTATCTTTACTTTGCAGCCATTGGCAAACGGAGTGATGAATCAGCTATTGTTGTCTGAAGCCTAGAGGTGGGGGAGGAAGGTCAGCTGATTTGTATATATGAGTATAGATAATACCTATCACTGTATTTCCAAATGTTGCCTCGGCAGAGTTGTAAACCAGTTGGTGTAAAACAAAGGTTTAAATGTTGCAAAAAATCTTGTAACCTTCTTAAAAAATGCAACTTATATTTTTTTCTTACCTCCTCTGATTCTTTGCTGTGATTTGAAACCTATGTAATTGACTCGGAATCACCTTGGTGCAATTTAAAAGCAACGCTCTGCAGTTACAGAATGCAAAAAGAAAGAAAGAGGACTTGAAAAGGAGTGTATTTATAACCTTGGTCATAGGTATCCTAAGAGTGTTTCTGTTTTAATAATTAATTAGCTTATCAGTTCAGAAATGTTGAAATGACTTTTGGAATCCCATGGTCTAAGGCCGTTGGCAACATGCATGTTTCCTGACTGCAGTTTCCTTAACTTTCCGTTTAATTTTTTCCCCCTTAAAACTAAAATCATTTAATGAAATCTGACACTTCAAGGCCACTGACTGATCTTCTGAGCAGAAGGTATGCAAAGGTGGCCAATTCCATTAAATTACAGCCCCTGTCCAGGTTGTGAGACATCATTTTAAGGCAGACAAAGTGCAATGCAGTCAGGAATGCTAAGAGACATAACTAATAACAAGGAACAAAAAGAATAATATGAAAAAACCTGAAGGGAAAATAAGGTCAACATGCAGAAGAGAGAAGACGAGGAGGTGGGGGAAGGAAAAGGTACATGTGCAATTTTTTTCCCACTTATTCTATTTCCTTTATGTTCCCTAGTTCAGGGCCGCTAGTAGAAGATTGATACATTTATTAATTCTCCATGCAGAAAGACAAACAGTGGACTCAGTCTAGTGGGATAGAAACGTCTGGCCCCAGGTGTCCCTACGGAATCTTCCAAAGTTGCCTAATGGTCTTTGACCACACAGATCCATTTAAGGAATACGGTATCCATTTTCTAAAATCTTATTTAGACTCCTACATAAAATAAAATCATCCCGTCATAAGGCACTGGTTTTCTCTGGTTCTTCTTTTATTTCTCTTGGTTAATTTAAAATGCAGGGCTAAGTAAAACAAAAGAAAACAAAACAAAAACAATTTAAAGGATGTTCAAGATTGTCTTTGTAACATGATTTTCCTCTTTAAGTTGCAAGAACATGGTAAAATAACCCATTTCTTTCTGCATAAAGTGATATTTATGTTTTCTCCCTTAGAAACTACTTAAGCAAATATCCACAGGGAGATATTTTCATCTAATTTACATGTTTATTAACTTAGGATTCGACTTTTGAGAAAATCACACATTATGAGATCTATTTATTAGCATTAATACTGGCACTTTTTTTTAAAAGCAAAGTTCAAGTTATTGTTTATCAGTGTAATCTTTTTTCTATTTCCTTTCCTTTCTTTCTTTCTTTCTTTCCTTCCTTCCTTCTTTCTTTCTTTCTTTCATTTTTTTTTTTTGGAGTGGACCCTACTGTTTTCCATTTTAGAACTCAAGTTGGATATTAGATGCTTAATGAGTATTGACAAATTTCTACATATTCGGTTAAATATAAGTGGAATCACATTCATATATCAGGCATTCTCTTCTCTACAGATCCTAGTATGCTCACAAATAGCAGTGGATAAAAGAAGAAATTCATATGCTCTAAGGTTATTCTGATTTTAATTTTGGCTTTGAAAGTAAGTAAATTTAGGTCATTGTTTGAGACAGCTTTATATAAATTCCTTAAATTTTTTCAGCACAAGATGAGATTACCTTTGCATTACAGAGCACCCAGGTTTTGTGAAAATAAATATGTTAGGATATTATTATAAATGAAAAACATCACCACATGAAAACCAATTTACATATAAACCTGAAAAATAAATTGATTTACGTTTGTGTTCTGGATAATGTATTGGAAAGGACATTATCTTACAAAAGTGTTCAGTAATGTCTGTTTATGTTATTAAGTAGGATGAGATAAAGTATACATTCAATTTTTTAAAGAACAGAATACATCATTTTAAGTAATTAGGTCCATTTATCTTAAGTTTATATTTCTTGGGGTTGGTTCCTGAAATAGACCATGAAACCTGCCTACTTAAAAGATTTGTTAAAAAAAAAAAAGAGATAGGTTTTCAAAATTTATTGAAAACAGAATATCTACCATAAATTTTCAGTTAATGACATTAAATACAAAATTGCAAAATTCTAATTTTATCTGTAAATTCATTTTACTTTGTGTAATATTCTAAGATTTAAATTTTGGTAGAAAATATTAGTTCAAAGCAATTTAAGTATTTGGTGGCTACATAAGAATATATATATATATATATGTATATTTTTACATATATATATATGTGTGTGTATATATATATATATATATAGAGAGAGAGAGAGAGAGAGAGAGAGGTATGTATATATATAGATACAGATATATAGATATACATTGTCCTAATATAGAATATAATTATGTGTATGTTTATACATATATGTACACTTTTGTATGTATAGCTATAGGTGCATATGCATTTATTTATATGGTTATATTTGTTAGATGTGAAATATGCATTCATAAAAAAACTTCGTGATGTTATCCATGCTAAAATACAGCTCTGTGAGAGAGTACTGTACTGGCTGTGGGCACTTAGACTTTAAGAATTACTATTTTAAAAGTAAATAAACTAAAAAATGTTTTAAAGTTTGAAATCCAACCTTGCTCCATGTACCAAGTAGTTAAAAATAAATATAGAGATTTTAATGGAATAAAAGCAAATATAGATGATGTTTTAAAATAAAGTGGAAGTGGTAAGTTCTTTTTAAGAACATCATGAAGTCAAATAACAGAAAAGGGAATATTTATTATTCTAATTGAATTAAAACGTAACATTTTGTATAACAAAAAACAAGCAAATAGACAAAGACCAAAAGTCAGGGTGACTTTTGAAAGACAAGCCAGCAAAAATATTTCTAACAGATGTGGTAATAAATTATTAATGCCTATCAGTGGATAAAAATCAACAAGAAAGTCAGTTAGAAATCTGTCTGCATTCCAATAATAAAATTACATTAAGACATGAATAGACAATTCACAGAAAAATACACATTGCTAATAAAATTTTTCAAAAGGATCAAACTTGCAGTAAGAAATATATCTGAATTTAACAATGAGATACGGTGTTCTATTCACCCAAAAGGAAAGACCAAAAAGAGTCATACCCAGTTGAATAACTTTAGGAAAAACAGTCATTTACGTTTAACTGTCAGTAGAAATTTAAAATGTCAAAATTTTGGTGAACAATCGGTCTATCTCTATCTAATTATATAATACACCTGCATAACGATTCTTTTTAATTCTAGTAATGTTTAGAAATTTAAAACAAAAACATACATATAAAAATATTTTTCCTGTCTTTTGTTTTTAAAAATAGTAAACATAAGAGACTCGTAAATACAGAGAACAAACTAAGGGTCGATGTGGGTGGGGGAGAGAGGAAAGTGGGGGATGGGCATTGAGGAGGGGCCCTTGTTGGGATGAGCACTGGGTGTTGTATGCAAGCCAATTTGACAATAAATTATATTAAAACAATAAACATCTTTTAAAAAGAGGAAAAAAATAAAAAACCAAAATAAGAAAAATAGTCAACTTGGAAATGTTGCATAAATGATAACTCTAAGTAATAGAGTACAATGCAGTCATTAAACGGAACGAGCTAGTTCCATCTACTATAAAACAGAAAGTTGTGTATTATGTGCTACCACACCCAGTACAGTAATCTGGTGCTCACTGTATGCTGTTACACAATATTACGGTTTTCAAACGTAAGATTTAAAATTTTAGTAAAGTATGTGCCAAGTTGTTTACATATGTTACCTATTATTGATGGGCTTATGGATAGAATTTCTGTGTATATTTTTAAAGTTTATTTACTCATTTTGAGAGAGATAGAGTGCGAGTGCAGGAGAGCCAGAGAGAGAAAAAGAGAGAGAGAAAATCCCACGTAGCCTCTGCGCTGATGTGGGGCTCGATCTCACAAACCATGAGATTATGAGCTGAGCCGAAATCAAGAGTCAGATGCTTAACCGACTGAGCCACCCAGACACTCCTCTGTATATTTTTTTTTAAATTTTTTTTAACGTTTATTTATTTTTGAGACAGAGAGAGACAGAGCATGAACAGGGGAGGGGCAGAGAGAGAGGGAGTCACAGAATCTGAAACAGGCTCCAGGCTCTGAGCTGTCAGCACAGAGCCCGACGCGGGGCTCGAACTCACGGACCGTGAGATCATGACCTGAGCCGAAGTCGGATGCTTAACCGACCAAGCCACCCAGGCGCCCCTGTATATTTTTAATAGTATGCAATAAGCATACTATTTCACATTTGCAATGACATTTCATATATGAAAGTAAATTTTGCATAGGGATTTTCACTTGTGTTCTCTTCTTTATAATATGGATTGGCCACAAATGCTGAGGTTACCTGTGCTAACCAGTCTGCCAGTGTCCCCAGAGTCTGATGCAAAAGTCTCAAGTGTTCAGCTGCTATTCACAGTTCAACCCCGTTCAGAGGGAGCGGTGGGTCTGTGAGTGACACTGAATTTGTAACTCACTTTGTTATTTTTGTCTTTTTCCATGCATATCTCTTTAAGTCTGCATGCTTATAAAATGGGGATGCGTCTATTAATAATTTGATACATTCTATTCTTACTTTTACCCCCGAGGGTAATTTGGTCAGGAGGACTTAGATGTGAGGAGTTGTTACAAGTATACTGCTTAAGAATGCCCTGCCCTGGCTCCCAGCCATATTCAAGGAGAATATGCTCTGCTATCAGAACCCTTCCTCAGTTGCTATTAATAGTATTAAAAATATCAAAGTTTTGGGGCGCCTGGGAGGTTCAGTCGGTTAAGCATCTGACTCCAGCTCAGGTCATGATCTCACAGTCTTGGGTTCCAGCCCACGTCAGGCTCTGTGCCGACAGCTCAGAGCCTGGAGCCTGCTTCCGATTCTGTGTCTCCCATTCTCTCTGCCCCTTCCCTGCTCATGCTCTGTCTTCTGCTCTCAAAAATAAACATTAAAAACAAATTAAAAATATCACAGTTTTGAGAACAGTGGGAGAATTCACCAGAAAACTAAAGAATGTAAGAAAGACAGTAACAGTGAAAAAAATTGATTGCAAGGATATAGAGGATACATGGACTTCTGTCCAGCCTCAGTTCTGCTAGTGGTTAGCTCTTCCATGGCTAAATGAACAGATATTATTATCTCTGGTCCTCAAGTAGTAATTCATGAATATCACAATGTTATGTAATACACAAGTTCGTAATGGTGACCTAGCGTGATTGACGTAAGGTACCTCGCATAGCCTACACCCGAGTACAAGAAGTTGAATCTATCTTGGTGTCCTGCTGGTCCTTGCCTTAGATTTCTGCTTCGTGTTAAACAAGTAGAGAAGATTTTTAGGTTGGGATATCACAGAGGTAGTGGTGAATATGTAAGGAAAGAACCAGAAAAAATACTGATTCAGCCAAGATAGAGTAACTCAGCTTTGAGAACCCATGGATGCAACAGAGTGGAAATAGACAAGCTTTCAAATGGGCTCAGTGTGATTATACAGGATAAGCAGAGTGGCCTTGACTTGCTTCATACTCGTTCTCCTCATTTGTAAAAGAACCTGCCTCCAAGAGCAGTGATGAAGGATAACTATGATATGTAGCTTTATTTTTCAAACACCAAAATCTTAGGAATACTTGTTTCTACCCTCTCTTTTTATGCAGGATGTGTTATCAAGGGGTCAAGTGTTGGCATAGGTTTTGGCCCATCAGGTTGGTATGGATATGTTAAAAGACAAAAAAACAACAGAACAAAGCAAAATGAAAAAACAAGGTTTAGGTCAGGTAAGTCAACGTACAGTCTATCAAAATCTCATCAGGCAAAAAAAAAAAAAAAAAAAAAAAAAAGGATCAAGATGGATCATCGACTTATAAAACTAAGAAAAAAAAAAAACCTAATAGGTGATGCCAATTTGGCAAAGTCTTCATTCTTAACAGAAAGCTTTTGTCCTGGAGCTGCTGAGAGACGCTTAAACAAGACGGGTCTGGTTGTGGTGTGGAAGTCAGTGCCTCAAAGAACTTTCCTTAGGTATGGCAAAACCTGAGTAATGAACTTCACAGCCATTTATTGACATCTGCTATTAAGGACAGATTGGAGGCTGACACATTCACACTCTTGGCCAAGGGAGAGTGCTGCTACTGAGTTAAGCACGGAGACTGTGGGATCCACTTCCTTGAAATATCTACTTCTCAACCGAGAAGCCAGACTACTACTCACTTGGAACTTCAAATTGATCTCACTTCCATCATGTACAATAAACCGGCACTTTCCTTCCTTGTGCTTTAGAATTATGTATATTCAATCTATGATGAAAATCTAGAAAAAGATTTTTTTCTGTCAGTTCTTAACTTGGCATCTTTCCATATATGAGCTTGTTTTAAATTAATGCAATAAATGTTTATTAGGCTTTACTGTATAAAAAGCACCATTCCATCCACCTGGATGTAACATCTTGAGGATTCTTTTTTTGGTTGTGACTCGCCTTTCTCTGCTAAGTGCAACACAGAAAGCACCTGTACCGTGTTCCTTCTTCTTGGGAACTTGCCGCCATTTTCTGAGTCAAGGCACATTGACCGTCTTCAGGTCCAATCACCATTATCATCGTCACCTACCTGCTGTGTCCATTCTGAGGCCACATGGCCTCTTCCTGATTCTCGGACACCGTGGTCTTTTCATAGGCAATTCAATTGCTATTTCTATAGGCAATTTCCTCTGACCGGAGAGCTCTTCCCCCAGACATCACAGCTGTCATTGCTTAGTCTTTAAGCCCATGTATTAAAGTCATGTTGGAAGTAAGACCTTCATAACCACCTCATCTAAAGTTACAAAACCCATTACCCTTACCCTCCTTCTTGGGCCTTTGGCTCCACATCAGTCGCCATGTTGCAACCCGCTCTATAATTTGGTTGTTTTATTTATTTTCCGCCTCTTCCCACAGGAATGGAAGCCCTATGTGGGCAGGCAGGATTTTGTCTCCTTTGATGTGCTTCCTGTGCCTGGCGGTGTGCCTGATACAGAGCCAGTTCATTAAGTATTTGTTGACTAATGAATAAACCATCATCAGCCTCATCTCAGAAATCTCATCCATTTGGATATGGAGGCTGACTCCTACAGTCCTAATATGAATTGAAATAATTAATGAGTTTTGACAGTAGCTATCAAAGGTATTAAAATTCTCCCCTCTGAAGATGTTTTCCTAATTTTTGGCAGCTGCATTTGAAAAGAATGGGCAAATCCTGGAGATAAGAGTCTCTGAGATTGGTCATTGATATATACAAGAATAGGCATAGAGCAAAGGCAAACGTATCTAAATTCTAAAAAGTAGAGGGATGGTATCTTGACACCATCATAGCTGAAGATTTAGTGAAGGAATAAAAATAAATTTTTTAAAAGTTGAAAATCATGGCCATTTTAAATTTCCAAAAATGTTGAGAAGCAGAAATCAATGAAGACCCTCAAACTCTGTGTGCTGCCTCAGGCATGCTAATGTAAGTTTCCATGTTTTAGAACTTGGCAGAGAAATCCTTATAAAAATAAGGAATAAGTTCACTGCAACGAGAGCCTCTATAAGTTATGTGCTTGTCTCTAGGCCAGATCAGGGTGGCAATGAAAATATTTGGAGCCAGTCCTGGCCCACAACTTTTGACATTTAGGTAAAATTCACTGGGAAAAGAGTCATTTTAGGTTAACCCAAATCTGAAGCCTCATTATATTAGAGACATAAGCATTCATTTTTGCCGTCCTGCATTTGGTCTGCAAGCCAAATGGAGATGTGACTGTGGTCTTCTATTGGAGTGGTGGGATGTACCGGAGAGAAAATGAGGGGTCTCATGCTGACTTTAATCATCATGCCTAGAATGATGGTCTCTTTTACTGCTTTAAATACTTGACTCCAAAACAAACATCATATCTATCTATCTATCTACACACACACACACACATACACACACACACAAATGTGTATATATATATATGTATATGTATATATATGAAATTTATATAGTCCAATGCTTTTCTATTTTTCTACCAAAGGGCTTCAATTCAGCACATTTAAAAATGTGAGAATGCCTATGCACCTTTCTGTGTGCGTGTTTTCCTGGAGTGGACAACTGTTCTTTCACACTTTCTAAACTACAGATACCCTGTCGTGGGGGGAGGAGGAGCCGAGATGATGGTGGCTGAATCCTTCTGGCAGCTAAGAGGTGGGCAAATGTCCTTAGCTCAGCCAGTTGGATGTCCCCACCAAAGGCTTTGCACATTTGGTCACGCTCTTGAGATGGAGACGCAGTTTTGGACAGAGCTTGTTTCCAAGGGCTGCAGTATAATTGAGATCTCGCAGCTGGTCACGGTGTTAAGAGCACCCAAGGGCGCCTGGGTGGCTGAGTCAGTTAAGCGTCCGACTTCGGCTCAGGTCATGATCTCACAGTTCGTGGGTTTGAGCTCTGCATCAGGCTCTGTGCTGACAGCTCAGAGCCTGGAGGCTGCTTTGGATTCTGTGTCTCCCCCTCTCTCTCTCTGCCCCTCTGCTGCTTGCTCACCCTCTGTGTCTCTCTCTCAAAAATGAATAAACTTAAAAAAAAAAAAGAGCAATGGTGCCAACCAAGTTGGCAAGTGCCCTGACTTGATGGCTCTAGTCAGAACATACAAACCATGTTTTCACTGTCAGGATTCTGGCTGTGATTTGCCTCCCTCAGTCTCTGCCTGAACCTCTTTCTTCACACCCCCTGTCAATTACAAGAGCTACCTAAAACCCTTGCCATGAATTTCTTGTCCACTTAAGTGAATCAGACCTGGATTTTTTTGTAAGCAGATATTCAGGTGAGTACCATATAGCATGAGTGTAACTTTCTCTATGTTCGATGAGGATAAAACTGTTTATATTGTCTCTGCTATGAAAAAAAACATAGGAAATGTAGTAAGCCCTTTCTTTTTCTTCCTGACAACGTTTCCATTTTCATATTCTTTGAATAATTACTTGTACATTTTCTTGGTGTCATAATGACATTAACAATTACTCATAGTATTATATTTTAGTGGTTTCACTGTTCATCACCATTTTTCTTCTATCATATCTTGGATTGGATTATTCAATTGTACTCATGTTCAGTGGGCTAGAGTGTTCCTTTCAGGAAGGGTAAATGGGTGTTCTATATTCTGAGCCCTTGCATTTCAAAAAATGTTTAAAGCTTTCTATGATACCTAAGCAATAGTTTAACTAACACATCTGTATGTTTATAGGATTCTCCCCATCTATTTTTAAAACAAAAATTATATTTTTATATTATAAACATATTTCTATATATGTTTTATATATTATATATACAAATAAATACATTTTCTGTAGCTTTTCATTATTTTTTCTTAGAATTTGCTATAACCCTTTGATATGAAGGATCCCATTCATTTTCAGCTCAGAGACTTGTTTTTTCATTTTTTTTTTTTTTTGATTTGGGTATTGCTTTTACTTTGCATGTTCTGGATTTTCCTTTCTGCAATTTCTGTTAGTAGATCTCTTTATCTCTGTCTCTCATCTTTATTTTCTAGCCTTCATTTCTTCAGTTTTCTTCAAATTCTAAGCATGATGTTCCTAGCTTCTTTTGGCTTCATTTCTCTGCAGAATCTATCCTTGATATGCTCACTGAACTATTAGTTCGTTCTTTTTCTGTTTCCCTGAAGACTTCTTTCAGCTCAATATTTCTTCCTCTGACTACTCTCTCTGGCCTACGAGATACAATAACATCCTGAATCTTTGTGAAAAGGTGAATTTCACATTTTATAAAATTTACTTTTATCCTTCAGATGAGTCCCCCCTTTTGTTTTTCCTACACGGAAACATCTTTTCTCACGTAAATCGTTGTTCCATCTTGGGTGATGAGATGATGTCATAAATCATCTTGAACCTCTGTCTGTAATGGTCAACCCAGGTACAGGAGGAAGGGAAACATTAATTATGGGCCATGGCTTTTGTTTTGCCAAATCGCAAGGGAGAACTGGGAGAGAGCAAGACAGGGGACATCCAAAGAAGCAAGCTGCTTTTTGTTGTAAAAAGATTTGTTTTCATTATTATGTGGGCCACCTGGAGTTAGCTGGGGGAGAATGCCCCTTCTCTAGCTGAACTTTCATTAGGCGTCAGGTATAGATAACACACCTTGCAAATCACTTCCGAGCACATCTGTGTGATGGAGGTTGGAGGCAGGGCCAGAAAGCTCTGGTGACTGAGGACATGAAAATTGAAATGTCCAATATAAAAATCTCAGTTGAGAATTAATTATGAGATAAGGAAATCCCATGGATTATAGCCTCAATTCAGTAGCCAGGGCTTTCCTCTGGGCAATAGAGTGAATAGACTAGCACCAATCAATCTCCATAAGGGGATATCTTTAAGTGCATTAAAAAAAAGAGAGAGAGACATTTTTTTCAGATGATTTTGACTCTGTCCAACCCTGTGGCTTTTTAAAAAATAAACAAGTAGATAGAAATTATTTTTCTTTTGCCTTAAATCTAAATAAGTGTTCCCTCCCCCCTGCCTTATTTGGCAGGTACAATTGCTGTTGGAAGGTTACAGAATAGACCACTGACATAAGAAACATGTGAAATTGAGGGCTTCCAAATTCAATGTTTTCGAGTCAGAGCTGTACAAAATACAATCCAGGATTAATATAGGCTCCAGGGTATAATCTTTTCATGATCAGAGGAGTGTGGAAATGAAGCAAAGGCATTTCACAAAAAGTAGACAAATGTAGAGCAAAGTCTGGAGCTTGAACTTACCAATGTGCTAACGAGCATGGAGAAAAGACAGCCATCCCCTCTCACATAGCTTGTAGCCAGGGAGGTCACAAAATAAACCTTCTGACAAAGCCCCGTCATCCAGTAAAGCATGGAAAAGGTCAACGTTGACGGATGTTGTTCAATGATATTTGTTTTTCTCTGACTTATTTTGCTTAGTGTAATACACTGTAGCTCTATCCATGTTGTTGCAAATAGCAACATTTCATTCTTTTTGATGGTTGAGCAATATTCCATCACGCACGCGTGTGCGCGCACACACACCCACACACACACAGCCCACATCTTCTTTATTCATTCATCAGTCAGTGGACATCTGGGTCTTTTTATAGTGGGGCTAAACATCAGGGTGCATGTATCCCTTCGAATCTGTATTTTTGTATCCCTTGGATAAATACCTAGTAGTGCAATCGCCAGATCCTAAGGTAGTTCTATTTTCAACATTCTGAGGAAGCTCCATATTGTTTTCCAGAGTGGCTGCACCAGTTTGCATTCCCACCTATAGTGTAAGAGGGTTCCCTGATCTGCTTACTCTTGTGTTCATCTCCAGAGACTTCGTTATCAGTTCACTGCCTTGTTTCACTCCTCAGTCACACTGACCTCCTGATCTAGACCCAAGGAATAAGTACGCAGGACTATGGAACTTAAAATTGGGACCATGATTTTGAAGCACAGAGCATTACTGTACCTTAAAAAGAAACGTGTATTTCAGCTCCAAACTCTTTTAAGTGAATATAGCACGATCTTTTCTTCTCTCAAAAATAATTTTAATAAAAAAAGATACAGTAACTGAATTCACTAGAACAACAACTGATTTATATCAATAAAGGATCAAGGGATTTCTATTATTTTAAGCCTGAATCGGTTAGCCTGTTAGGAACCACAACACGTTTAGAAATGCCAAGGCTCCAACTTTAACTAAAGGTCACTATGTTAAGTCGTTAGTCCCCAAACATCAGATCCCCGTATCTTATCAGCTGTGACCTTTTCCCTTTTCCTCATCCTGAAACAGGTAGTGGTGACTTAGTGAACTATTTATTTTGCATAGTCTCCATAACTGCCTTCCATCCGTGCCACTGATAAAAAATTAACCTCCATAAATAAATGGTTGCATGCATTCTAACATATTAATATAATGAGGAAATAAATCCATCAAAAGTCCCAGTTTTAAGGTTAGCTACTCATTTATTTTAAATTAGAGTTTTAAGGCTATTTTGTTAAATTATCTAAAATACTCAGTCACCTCTAAGCATCACAAAGCCTGCAGATACCAGTAAAAGTTATTCCATAACATGAAACAGTATCCTTATCTGTATTTCTTCCCAACATTTTCATAGTTAAACATGAAAAATTGACAAAAAAAAATGCATGAGCTCTCTTACATGTGGAATCTAAAACAAAAACAAAAACCAAGCTCATATATACAGAAGACAGATTGGCGGTTGCCAGAGGTATTGAGGAGAGGGCGTGGGGAGAAATGGGTAAAAGGGCATCAAAAGGTAAAAAAAAAAAATAAAAAGTAAAAATTTAATAGGTCACTTATAGAAATGACTAATCATTTCAGGAAGTTTGGAGAGGCTGTCTCACTATTCTGAAGCTTCTTAACTGACAGGGAAGTTTTGATTTGCAAGGTAATTATTCACCTGACACTCCCTGGAAACTTGAGGTCCATATAACAGTCATCATGGAGATTCAGATGCCAAGTGTGTGTCCCCCACAAGAGTTAGCTGATCTTGTGATACAAAGTACCATAGTCAAAGTTAAAACACTGACTTCATTTTTTTCCCCAAAGTTTACCCATCTTCCTTTAGAGAGAGAGAGAGAGAGAGAGAGAGAGAAAGCACAAGTGGGGAAGGGGCAGAGAGAGAGGCAGAGAGAGGGAACCCCAAGCAGGCTCTGCGCTGTCAGCACAAAACCCTAATGCAGGGCTCGAACTCATGAACCTTGAGATTAAGACCTGAGCCGAAGCTGGATGCTTAACTGACTGAGCCACGCAGGCGCCCCACACTTTCAGTTTTTTTTTTTTTCATTTGAATCTGCATAATTATTCAATTGCTTGGCTAAATGCTAAATTCTACTTGCTGCTTCATTCTGTCTGAATTATTTTCACAGCCTTCTTGACATCTGGCCCCTGCTCTGGTCAATACTGAAATGTTGGATTTTGCCTCTATTGCTTGTCTTTGTTGGGCTTTCTAAGTCTCCCACTAATGACATTTGTTTAAGAGCCTCCTAGATCCCCACCATGTGTTATGGTCAGAATAGACTGCTCTCAAAATGTGACTTACTGGAAAATATCCATAGGAGAGATACTATAAATGAATGATTAGCAAGTGAGCCCCAAAGCAACAGAATACAGCTTTTCCAGAATATAGCTTTCAGCTACTTAAATTCCTTTTAACCTAAATTACTTGTATGGAAAGCCATGTTGTATCCAACCCCCAAACCACCAAACCACAGGTGTTTAAGTAAGTCATGAACTTCTATTATTTTTCTATTCAAATAGATTCTTTGGGGTCCTAGGAAAATACTAGGAAAAACATATATCGTGTCACCAGTGTTTAGGTGGGACATTTTAACATTGGCAGCTCTTCCTGCCTGTCACTTCCCTCACCCTCTGTAGGGTAGACATACATAAGTCCATTTAAATGATTGCTGGGAATTTACAGGCCAAATGCCCTTCCTCACAGAAACCTTGAATCATTCGTTCATATTAAGCACATATTCATCTTTCTCTGGCCTTTCCACCTGTGTGCCCATCTGAACTATTCTAACTATATGATCGTGTCGTTGTGTAGCCAGGAAATTTTCATTATCGTTCCGTTTCTCTCTCACCCCAGCAGGATGCTACAAGTCCACAGAAGGGCCTTTTGATTTCACGGCTCTCTCCTTCAGAGCCATTGGACCTGATCAGCGTTGAGTTCAAAATGACTCTGGAGACACAGTAGGCGTCAGCAGGTGCCAAGTTTATTTAATTTTAAGAAAAGGTAGAGGCTGGCAACAATAGAACATGCACAGAGACAGCACGACAGTAGCTATGTGCCTCCCAGGCACAATTTCCATTGTCTTAGCCACCCTACGCTGAGGGTATGTGTGATTGAAGAGTCCACACTGGGGGACATGGATCTCCTTGGTTGAGGGAAGCCATCAGCTCGAGGCCCCTTCAACTTTCAGATTTTCAGTCCTGTGGCTCCCTCAGGCTCAGGGGCACCTAGCTTGTCCCATTCCCCTCTGCAACTGCATGTCATTAATGTCTGGCGCTTGTCACTTGATAAACAACCTTGACAAGGAAAGAGAAGAGCTTCATCTGGAACATAGTAATTGTGGCTCCTTAATCTTG
Organism: Panthera uncia; assembly: GCF_023721935.1. Taxonomy (NCBI): domain Eukaryota; kingdom Metazoa; phylum Chordata; class Mammalia; order Carnivora; family Felidae; genus Panthera; species Panthera uncia. The sequence continues at coordinate 21,975,644 of NC_064814.1, read as the reverse complement.
GAAACTTGAGTCAACGTGGCAAGGAGGATTTCATCAAGGGTCAAATTCTCAGGAACCTACTGATTAATCCCGTCCTTGCAGAACCGTCCCTCAGGGGACTCTTTATCCCAATTCCTAAAAATTGATACGATTTGTGGATTAATCTATCTTCTGTTCTGTCTCTCTTGGTTGTGCTTCCCTCCCTCAGTCTCCTTATGTAACATTTGCTTCCACATTTGCCCAATAATTTTGTTTGTCCCTTTGTTTTTGTTTTTGTTTTTTTTTAATCTCTTTAATGTCTTCTCTTCAATCCTCCTTTTTAAGAGCCATAGGCATATGGATTTTTACAAAGGAGCCTCAAGAACGGGTTTATCAATCATCCCTGTTTTTATTTCTCTGATCTTTTCACTGCCTGTGGAGATTTGGGCTACCTAGTACAGGATTTTGTCCCTGTGCTCTCTCTTCCAAAGGAGCACACAAGCCTGCAAGCACTGTCCGGTCTCCAAACCAGCCCAGGGGGTAGCAGTCTGTTTCACAATTTCCCAATGGCCTCACTGTTTGGGTTTCTCTTTTCCAGTAGATTCACCAATCCAGGCGGTCAGTAGGACCTGTCTGTGACATTGAACCACGTGGAAACCCCTCATCTGAACATGGCCAGGTGACTTCCACACATCCATGGGGGATGGCTCACACTCACCAGGCTATTGCAATACTTCAGTGATCCATGTACATGAGCAAGTCTCATCTAAGTTAGGCCGTGTGACCCACTGACACTTATAGGGGTGTTTCTCTCACTTTTGGCGTGGGCCAAACCCTGTGCTGCTTCCTGAAGGCTGTGGCCCCCATGATGACTGACACTTACCTTGTTTATTTTCCTCTGCCAAGCAAAGGGAACGAGTAAATACTCCCAATGTCAGATGCAACTCAAAGCAGAAATTCACAGGCACAGGGCTAGTAGGGTGAATGATGTCCTCCAGACTCTCACCATTCCATGAGATGTCTATTTAGAATGAATGCATTTAGACTCACCAAGTGTTGTTCTGGTGAGTGTGGTCACTAAATCCCTGCCCCCTGCATATGTCTAGAGGATTTGGGAAGGAACAAGGATCATCCAACGGATTGGAAGATCTCAAGTTTATGTTTTCAGATGTGCTAGAATGAGAAACGTGATGTTCTTGGATGCCACAAGTGGGGGCATTTACATATTAGAAGGCTAGACGTCTTCCTGGGTGAGCTAGCTCGTTGCTGGGCTGCGTATAAGAGGGCCTTTCAGGTCAACTCAATAACGCCCTAACGTGCTCTTCATGGAAAATGTGCTATGCTCTCCAGGCATCTTACCATGATGATAAAGACCCCAATCCTGGTCCCTGGGAAGTGCAGCCTTCTATATATCCTGGCAACCAAACTGAATCTAATTTCATCTATATGCTCTGTGAGTGAGGAACGGAGAAACCCACAGTTTCTCTCTCTCTCTCTATACACACACACACACATGCACACACACACACACACACACACACACACATAATTTTTGTCAGGTCAGCTACCCTACTGTGTATACGGTGTAGTCTTGGCTTGGGAAGTGACACAGTTGCTTTTCCATGGTTGCATTTTCAGGATGATGCAAATTAGTGGCAAAATACTTTCGCAGGTAAGGAAGATTTGGTCCTTCATCAAGTTATATCTAGTGGTAGGATAGAAATTTCAAAGTAATTATAACAATGGAATTCCTACTTGCCATTAAAGTTTAGCATCTCTGCCCCGAGTAACTAGTACTCCACGAAACACTGGAATAGACTTTGCTAATGTGTCCCTGCTCCCTTTTGACTCATTTGTTCAAGGACGTTCTGCTTATACATATTGAAATAGTGTCCGTAGTAGGCTTGCCATAAGGCTTATTGGTCGGATTCCTTTCCTGTTCAGCCCAGTTTCAAGTTTTCAAGTTGCTTCTACGTGCATTGTATTTTTGTGGCTTCCCAACTAGCCTAAAGGTCAAAGCAAGGGAACCACTGTTTCCACTTTGCAAGTGAGAAAAGTAACATCCGGAAGCCACAGACGGAAGAGCCAGAACTAAATCGTTACAAGTCCCAGAACCAGGACCCCATCCAGATCTGCATATATTCTATCTAGTAGAGCATTCGGACATAACACCGCTTCCTACCGAAAAGAAAACTATGAAAGACAAATGGCCGGAATTTCACGTTTCTAAAGAGAAACACCAGTGATTAGAAGAATTCCAGCAAATATGAGGGATCGCAGAGAAACCCAGACCTGGTCTCAGAAACAGGAAAAAGAAAGGAAATTCTGCAGTGCCGTAAGGTTTACTCTGAGCTGCACTTTAGCGTTGCCATTGTTTAATTTTTTTAGTCAAAGCCATTCATCTTCCACGGGGATCAAATAAGCTGGGTGGTAAAACGAGGGATGTGTGATTCATGGGGAGCAAGGGAACAGCCTTACGAGGTGAAGGGGGAAGAGCTTGCAAATGCATGCGGGCTTGTGAGACTTGCTGCCTGGATCTTAGCACAGGGCTCGAGGGAAAATGTTGTTTTTCATACAAAGTGCAAAAGAGAAATGTGGGCTTCGCCTTCAGCAGCACTGTGCACTAGGGACCCTGCGTGAAAAAAACTGATCCTGTTTTTACCCCAGGACCCATATCAGTTTCAAAACCAGATATTTTTCTTCTCCTCCCAAGATAACAGATAGTGTAGGTACAGTGAATTATCAGCATCTGCTTCTAGAAGCATAAATTCACAGCCACTGCCGGAATAGCCAGTTGCAAAAAAAGTGAGAAGTAAAACAACGCACAAAACTTATTTTGCTTTATCCCCCACCCCATATACATAAACACTTTTGCAAGTTACTAAAATCACTGTAACGTTCTGAGTTCTAACTAATACAGATTCCCTCTCTGAAGACTGAAAATTGGCCTGCATTATTGTTAAGAAAACTTAAATCCTGGGCGACGGGGTAGCTCAGTCTGACTTTGGCTCAGGTCATGATCTCACAGGTCACAAGCTCGAGCCCCGCGTCAGGCTTTGTGCTTGACAGCTCAGAGCCTGGAGCCTGCTTTGGATTCTGTGGCTCCCACTCTTTCTGCCCCTCCCTTGCTCATGCTCTGTCTCTCTCAAAAATAAATAAAAACATTAAAAATCAAAAAGCAAGAATAATTGACACACTTCTGATTTCTTTCCTTATCAGAAATGGGGCAGATCAAATAAATTACATGGACTATTTCACTGGCTGCCTTCTCCCCAAGATTATAAAATGGTATTAGGTTTTCTTTTGGTGCATATTGACTGAGTTCCTTTCTCTGATCTCCTTAGGTCAAGGAAGTGATCTGCTCTAGTGTGAACACTCAGACATGATATGGAGATGCTGGAGGAGGAAATACGAAATCTAATTTTTTTTCTTCCAGAGACAGAATGACCTGGAAAAGACTATTTTTAAACCAGAGGAGACTAAAATATTATTAAGTAGCAAGTTGTAACCCCCTCCCTCTACCAAAGTACAAATCCTGTATCTGATATAGGATTACAAAGTGTAACACATCTTGTGGATATTTTTAATATCTGACAACCTTCAAGAAACTTTCTGAAAAAAATGTTTGCAAACCGGACAGGGACAGAAGCTAGTCCTAAAATGAGAAGCGATTTTTTTTTTCTTTTGAGACTAATTTGTGAAGTGTCAATAAAGATGTAAATTTATAAGTGAGTTTTATGTGTATCCTAATCCTTTATTTCCTTCTGTAATTGTGGAAATTCTGGTAAAAATTATTTGGATACAGAAATATACTGTATTGAGTTGGAATAGAAAGTAGTTTATTACAAGCTTCCACCCAATGAAAACACTCAGGTATCTGAAACCTTAAGACTTCTTCAACCATTATTATTGACGGTGTTTATTCCACTCATAAAGATGGAAATGGAGTTGAGGCACCTGGGTGACTTAGTTGGATAAGCGTCTGACTTTGGCTCAGGCCATGATCTCACGGTTCGTGGGGTTCGAGCCCGGCATTGGGCTCTGTGCTGACAGCTCAGAGCCTGGAGCCTGCTTCGGATTCTGTGTTTGCCTCTCTGTCTGTCCCTCTCCTGTTCACACTGTCTCTCTCTCTCTCTCAAAATTGAATAAACATTAAAAACTTATGAAGAAAAATATGGAAATGGATGAAATTTCTTAAATAAGGATTCACTGGTTAGACAGATCACTTTTGCAAGATTTTTTTTTTCAGCAAATGAGCTAAAATCCTCATATAGCCACTGCCTGTTAAATCTTCACTACTCATTCCAATCCAGAGACTTCCATTGACGTCAGTAGAAATCCTTGATATGAAATAAAAATATTAAAAAAAAAAATAAGTATAAAGGACTCTGTGTGTTCGTGTTTATAGTAGGTTACAGATGTACGTACAGGGCTCTCTGCAAATTGGTCTACTTAAATAAAATGTGTGCTTTTGCTTGTACAAACAGAGTTTCCTTATAAGATGAATTAAGTACGATTAAGAAAAGAAACTTGCAGTAGCTGTAAGTACCTGCAGTTTTCCTTATTTTTTTTTCCCAGAGTATCTTCTCTACCCATGGAAACATTTTCGTTGTGAAACTGTGTTCAAATATTTGTTTTAAGGTGGCCAAGGACTTCCACATAACGATACAATGAGGTGTTTATACTGACAAATCTAAACTTAAGTGAGAAGTGAGAACAGGGCTCAGTCATTAGCATATGATTTTCAGAGGAGAAATAATCTATCCTATAAAGAACTTAAAATAGTACATGATTTGCTTATGTTAAGATGAGACAGAACTATACATTTTAGGGATAAATTATACATTCATGAAGTTGTTAACTAAAAGGGTCACGTGAGAGAGAGACACACACTTGGAAACCCGAAACGGATGAAAATAGGAAATTTCATTTATTGCTAAAAGAATATGAAGGATATATCAAAATGTCAAATGTCCAACTTTCCAGTGGTTGTCTAAGATTTTTTTATGATATTAATGAACCTTAGGGTTTATTCTGTGTTCTTGCTAATATATATTTTTTAATGTTTATTTATTTTTGACAGAGAGAGAAACAGAGTGCAAGCAGGGGAGGGGTAGAGAGAGAGGGAGACACAGAATCTGAAGCAGGCTCCAGGCTCTGAGCGGTCAGCACAGAGCCCAAGGTGGGGCTGGAACTCATGAACCGTGAGATCATGACCCTGGGCCAAAGTTGGACGCTTAACTGACTGAGCCACCCGGGCGCCCCCATGTTCTTTCTAATATTAAGTGAAGCCCATTTCCCTATCTGGGTGATCTTGGGAGGTACTCAACTTCTCTGAAACCTAGTGCCCTTCACTGTAAAAATGAAGATATCATTCTATACCTCATGACAATGAAATGGGTCATGTGACATGTTCTGTGTGTTAGCATATGGTAGGCGTCTACTAATTAATGGGTCACGTCTCTGGACCTTGGCCTAGACTGTATTTCCACATCTCTCTGAGGAGTTATCTGAAAATGTTGATAGACCCTCTGGCAATAGATTTTAACAATCATTCTGCCTCCGTAATCTGAACGTTTCCAGGAAAAGCCGTTTACCTTTAAATAAAATGCCCAGATAATGGTCCCCATTTCCTATCAGTGAAACGTACGTGGTTGAAGGGAAAGTGAGTGTCTGTGAACTTGAGGAAGGCTCCTAAGAGAAGTTGGTGACTAACCTGTTTCACATGTGGCAACCACAATTACATTTCATACTGGAGCTCATTTGCTTTCTTTTGCCTTCCCCCAAGTGGATTCCACGGTAGCTGGGAACTTGCAAAATTATTGCCAGTTATAACTAGAGGAAAAAATATATTGAGTTTAACTTCATTACAGCGAAAGCACTTGTATCAACAGGGCCTGGCATAAAATGGGAAGGCTGCCGAAATCCATCAAGTGACGTCACTGTTTAGAGGAGGTGGTGGTGACTGTTACCCCTCCTGATTCCAGATCTTCTACTGGTCCTGCTGCTGTGGTCTTCTGGCTCCACAGACTGTCCACTTGGGGACTGAGAGTCTACCAGGCATGGGGCATGGGCGGGAGGAAGCTACTAAACCTAGGTTGGCTCGAGAGTGAAAAATGGTAGGAAGAAATAGAAAGCTACGTGAGTCTAGACAGACAGGCAAGATCCAGGGTCGGACAGATTCATAGAGAAGCACTAGTCAGCAAAGGGAACACTGATTCTAGTTCAGAAACTTTAGTCATATCTTTATTCCTCGAGCATTTATTGGGTGCCTGATATCCATAAAGTGCCGAGCTGAATATTGACATAGACCAGACTTGTGCTTTTCAGCTTCAGCATGATTGACATTTTGAGCCAGATAATTCTTTGTTTGGGGCAGGGAAGAGTCCTCTGCATTGCAGGGTGTTCAGCAGCATCTCTGGCCACTACCAACTAAATGGCAATGGCAACCCTTCTCCCCAGTTGTGCCAACAAAAATGTCTCTGGACATTGTTAAATGTCGCTTGGTGGGCAAAATCTTCCCGGCTGAAGATTTTGGACTACAGGGATAGAAAATATGATCCCTGTACTCGAGTCTTCAGATCTAGGAGAACATTACTTTTGGAATTCTTTTTACATTTATTTTTAATGTTTATTTTATTTATTATTTTTTAAATGTTTATTTATGTTGGGGAGAGAGAGACAGAGCATGAACAGGGGTGGGGCAGAAAGAGGGAAACACAGAATCCAAAGCAGTTTCCAGGCTCCGAGCTGTCAGCCCAGAGCCTGACACAGGGCTCGAACTCATGAACCGTGAGATCATGACCTGAGCCAAAGTCGGATGCTTAACCGAGTGAGCTATCCAGGTGCCCCAATGTTTATTTATTTTTGCGAGAAAGAGAAAGAGAGAGAGAGAGAGAGAGAGAGAGAACATAAGTAGGGGAGGGGCAGAGAGAGGGAGACACAGCATCTGAAGCAGGCTCCAGGCTCCAAGCTGTCAGCACAGAGCCTGGTGTGGGGCTTGAACCCACGAACTGTGAGATCATGACCTAAGCCAGAGTTGGCTGCTTAACTGACTGAGCCACTCATGTGCCCCAATGTTTATTTATTTTTGAGAGAGAAAGAGACAGAGAGAGAGAGAGAAAACATGAGTGGGGGAGGGGTAGAGAGAGAGAGAGACACACACACACACACACAGAATCTGAAGCAGGCTCCAGGCTCTGAGCTGTCAGCACAGAGCCCAATGCAGGGCTTGAACCCACAAACCGTGAGATCATGACCTGGGCAGATGTCGAATGCTTAACCGACTGTGCCACCCAGGCATCCCAGCTCTGGAATTCTTTAGCACTGGTACCTGTCTGTGATTCTGGGCTCACATTCTTTCTAGAAAGCTGTCTGATAAAAACAGGAAAACTCTTTTACTCTTGGATTCTTCGTAGTTACTCCTCACATTTTACCAGACAGGTAGGTGTAAAATTTAGAGATTCTCCTCCTCTCAGGCTAATTTCGCATGGGAATATTTCTGAACTTATGGCTCTCAGTACAGTGTCTGACTTGTAAGAGGAAAGTGACATACTTGAAATAATCAGGGAACATGCAACCTTAACTTTGCATGCAGCAGGCTTCTAGAACACTGAGAAATCATTTAAGTAATTTGGAAATGAAAAGTGTAGGAAAATAACCTGATTCAAGAAGAGCCATGGGATCACATTTCAGAGCGATGAGGAGCTCAGACTTGAGAGAGCGGCACATGTTGGAGAATAAGGAGAAGCCACTTTAGAAATAGAAGCTCTTCTGTTGAACGACAATAAACTGAGCATGCACATGAATCAAAACACCCCCACAGCACTTTGTTCACGTGATCTTGACTCAGAATATCCCGGAAGGGAACGCTTAGTTCAGGACATTGCTTGAATTGAAGCTCAATCATTATTTACATCTCTGGACATAACCTGTAAGCAGTTCGGTCCCAAACCACTATCTCCGGGGCACCTGGGCGGTTTAGTTAGTTAAGCATCTGACTTTGGCTCAGGTCATGATTTTGCGGTTCATGGGTTCGAGCTCCGAGTCGGGCTCTGTTCTGACAGCTCAGAGCCTGGAGCCTACTTCATTGAGGTTTTGTGTGTCTCTCTCTCTGTCCCTCCTCTGCTCATGTTCTCCCTCTCTCAAAAGACATAAATAAACATTAAAAAAAAAAACAAAAACGCTATCTCAGGGCTCAAAGGTCTGATGTCACGTCCATCGGGGAATGGAAATCTGAGCCTGACGGGGCCAGGCTTGAATAGTTCACAGGCAAGTCCCCAGGTTCAAGGCTAACAGACTTTGACATGTGAGGTAAACACATTTTGCAGGCTGTTTGTTGCAGGGAGAAGGCCAGCAAGCTTCTGAGGAGACAATCCGTGTGCTGGGATCATGGGAGCAGAATTCTCCACGTTGATAAATGAGCAAATTAAATCACCATGCCCCCAACTCTGAGCATGGTGGCTGTTGAAAAGAATTCAGCATGAAAGGCTGTAAAACAGAACATTAAAGTAAGCACTGGGCTCAAATATACCTCTGGGGGCAGACAGGGGGCCGGCGGTGAGGCGGGTTAATTTGTTTTTATTTGCAAGTTTCATTCCAAAAGGTGATGCTTGATGTTACCTCCAGAACTGGTGCCAGGGAGGAGATGCGCCCCACCCCCACAAAGGAGCCAAGGACTTCCCAGGCAGAACCCTCCCCCCGCTCCCCCCGGAGATGTTTGTTAGAGTTCCAGACATTGGTAAACAGCCCCTTGGATTTCCTGAGCTTGTTGTTATTAAAAATGGGTTGAAGGCCGATGAAAGCTCCCGGGTCAGTAGCCTCTGAACACTGTAGTTTAACAGCAGGGAAGATACAGCAAGGACACCCTCCAGTGCAAAGATAACCCCCCTCCCTTCCTTCCAGGCACTGCCTCCAGCTGGGCCAGAATCTTTGGCAATGGACCTCAACTTTGATTTGCAGGATCCTAGGGGAAGAGAAAGTTATTCACGCTCCATGACACATTCATGCCAGACCCTTATTTCTATAAAAAGACCAGTGCTTGCCAGTGACCCCTAAGGTGTCTAATGAGGAACAGGGAAATGGGGGGCAGAATTCTCATACATGGAGAAGTAAGCAACATGGGAGCTGGGAGGCCCGCGAAACAGCCAGTGTGTGACAGTGTTTCCAGAAGACAAAGAGGTCCCTCGTCATCTTAAATGCTGATGACTTCTAATTGGGCTAACATAATCCAACAGATCATGTCTTATATGATTTTGGTAGCAGATTATAGTCCTTCAGAAACATTAATGATGAATGTCATCTTTTCTCAAAAACAGCATAGTACTTCAATGGCTACCCAAAGTGGTTTTAAGGGCACCTGGGTGGCTCAGTCGGTTAAGCGCCCAACTCTTGATTTCAGCTCAGGTCATGATCTCTCACGGTCATGAGATTGAGCCCATGTCAGGCGCCACACTAAGTGTGGAGCCTGCTTGGGATTCTCTCTCCCTCTCTCTCTGCCCCTCCCCTACCTCTCTCTCAAAAATGAATAAACTTTTTTTTAAGTGGTTTTAGAATTACAAGATTAAAAAGGCTGTATTTGCATTTCTTTTGCTCTTTTCCTAACTGGAAACTTGGGCGTCAACAACATTTCCTGAATTTTAAAGTATCTGCCATTTAGTACTTTCTCATTGAAGTATATGTTTTGGGGGGCACTTGGGTGGCTCAGTCGGTTAAGCATCTGACTTCGATTCAGGTCGTGATCTCACAGCTCCTGAGTTCGAGCCCCACATCAGGATCTGTGCTGTCAGAGCCTCTGTCAGACCTGCTTCGGATCCTCTGTCTCCCTCTCCCTCTCTCTGCCCCTCCCATGCTTGTTCTCTCTCTGTCTCTCAAAATAAATACATAAAATTTTTTAAAAGTGTGTTTTCTTTACACTTAATAATCTGGGTCTAGCCATCTTACGTGCTAGCCATCTGTTCATATTACTTGACTCTCAGGGTGAGACATACTATGATTTCAAAAATCCTGATTCCTTTTCTAGAAGGCTATGGCTGATATTATTTCTGTTATTAATTACTGTATACCATATTAATTTAATGAGTAGTGATGGGTTGCAACCACGAAAGAATTGTGTGTGGGGTGCCTGGGTGGCTCAGTTGGTTAAGCATCCGACTTCAGCTCAGGTCAGGATCTCCTGATCTGTGAGTTCAAGCCCCACATTGGGCTCTGTGCTGATAGCTCAGAGCCTGGAGCCCACTTCGGATTCTGTGTCTCCCTCTCTCTCTGCCCCTCCCCTGCTCGTGCTCTGTTTCTCTGTCTCTCTGTCTGTCTGTCTCTCTCTCAAAATTACATGACAAACATTTAAAAAAAAAAAACCGTGTAGGACCCGTATTCTGGACGTCTTCAACCTAGGAATGTCTGTGACTGCCTAGACTTTGCTTGAACATACTCACACACACACACATACACACAAGCTGCTTGAGCTATCATTGCTGTTGTTAGAACCTTCCTCTTCATGCTCCCTGTGTCTTTTTTTAAATTTATTTTTATTTTTTAAATGTTTTAAATTAAAAAAAATTATTGATTTATTCAAATTCGAGTTAATTAACCTACAATGTGGTATTGGTTTTAGGAATCGAATTTAGTGATGCATCACTTATGCATAACACCCAGTGTTCATCCCAACAAGTGCCGTCCTTAATGCCCATCGCCCATTTCTTACTGAGACCAGGGCAGTGCACATTTGACCAATGGGACAGTATGTAGCTTGCTGGTTTCAAGTGGAATAGAAGCTGTGCAAAATGTGATATCTGTAGAGAAAGAGCCATTTGAGGGATTCAAGTACAGAAGACATTTTGTAACTGACACCCGCTAAAGCAACTATTTCTAGGAACTAACTTCTCAAAATATTTCCCTATTATAAGATATTTCTAGAAGGAGTCTGTTTTGTGTTTAATTGAAATTTTCTGTAAAGTCTTGAATACGATCCAACATGTAGATATTTTTCTGACCTGGCACAACTTTAAAAATACAGTGTCTTCTAGGGACAACACCCTAGATGCCCACGCTTTAGTGGGAATGAGCTAAATCGGTTCTCCCAACCATCAGATGAAATGCACTGAACTTGGAGTACTGGAATTTTGGTGAGAGAGAGAAATGGAGGTGATTTACCCAATATCAGGTTAGCTGAAGCCCCAGGTATAAGTACTGAGAGCAGGGACATCTGTACTAAAGGTCTCAGTCACTATACCAGGGAGGAGTGCAGGAAGAAGCCTGGATTGTCTCTTTGAATCCTCTTGAATCCGTAGCCTTTTTATACACCCCATCACTTCAGGCAGTAGCCTTTCATGCACTGTCACTGATGCAGTCAGTTTGTTACAGGCCACAGACTGGAAAGGAGACGGGATAAAACAGGGACACCACTGCTCAGGCTAGAGACACTTCCTCTCGCTACGACTTTAGTCATCAACTTCAACCTCGGAGTAAGGAAGATGGATTTAACAGCATCGGAAATGTCATGAATTTTCTAACATACCCAAAATCCTAATTCCTTTAGCAAAAGTGAAATGTTGGCCAAATTAAGCTGCAAAGACACCGATACGCAGAGAATTTTTTTTTCATTTTTCTCTAATTTTCCATGTATTGAAAATACATTAACATTCATTTTCTTGATGAAAGCAAGGTTAAATTATCTCTGGTTGTGTATCTAGATGAGTCCCTGTGTCAGAATACAGGTAGCCTTTCCATTATTGTTGCTGTGTTTATCTATCCTTAGTAAGCTTAGTAAAAATAGGAAAGGAACATTGCCTTTTACACTTGGGATTTATCTGGATTGTTTGACTTACTTGTTTATTCATTTGATTCAGTCAAAATTATTTACTGACCACCAACTAGGTACTATATACTATGTATTATGCTGTACACTGGAAAACAGTCACAATCAAGACAGTTAAAGCTTTTATCTTCGTGAGTCTTACAATCTTCTGGGAAGCTTATAATCCATACTTGTCATCTGTCATTCATTTTCCAGAATTCTATGCAGCAGTATTGGTAGATATGGACAGTTTAATGGTATTTTTTTCTAAACATGGGTGATTTTTCTGGATATTCTAAGTCAAAGAAAATTTAAATTATGTGCTATTAATCCTCTTGTTAGTACCATAAGCATTATAATTTGCAAATATTTATAAAAATACTACTTGTATGAACAAGACGTAATTCTTTTTTATCTTATCTTATCTCATCTTATCTTATCTTATCCAGCAAGAGAGAGCAGAGCCTGTTGTGGGGCTCGATCCCACGGCCCTAGGATCATGACCTGAGCCAAAATCAAGTAGGATATTCAACCGACTAAGCCACCCAGGTTCTCCTCCTATTTATTTTTACAAGAGTACATCCTTGGGGCGCCTGGGTGGCTCAGTCGGTTAAACGTCCGACTTCTGCTCAGGTCATGATCTCACGGTCTGTGAGTTCGAGCCCTGCGTCGAGCCCTGCGTCGGGCTCTGTGCTGACAGCTAAGAGCCTGGAGCCTGTTTCGGATTCTGTGTCTCCCTCTCTCTCTGACCCTCCCTCGTTCATACTCTGTCTCGCTCTGTCTCAAAAATAAATAAATGTTTAAAAAAAAAAAAGAGTAGTCCTTCCCTGAGAGGTTACAATCAAATTAGAGACTAGATAATTTCACAAATGATAAATCATAACCACTAACTGAGTGCTGAAGATGTGATTCAAACAAGAAGTTATATTGAAGAAGTTATATTGAAGTGGGGCTCCTGGGTGGCTCAGTCGGTTAGGCATCTGACTCTTGATTTCAGTTCAGGTCATGATCTCTGATTGGTGAGATCGATTCCCGCATTGGGCTCTGTGCTGACAGCGCAGAGCCTGCTTGGAATTCTCTCTTTCCCTCTCTCTCTGCCCCTTCCTCCCTTGCACTTGCTCTCTCTCTCTCTCTCTCTCTCTCAAAATAAATAAATAAGCTTAAAAAAATAATTAATGTTGAAGTGAATGAAAGGGAATAAGCCCCAGGAAAGTCAAGAAGAAGCTTGTGGGTAGGACGGTTCTTAATTAAGCTGGAGCCTGGAAATCACTTACGATGTAATAAATAGGAGTAGAGCACAGCAGTTCAGAGAAACGATTGGAGCAAAGGCAGAGTATGGAACAGATACCATGTGAGTAGAGAAAATGCATAGATCAGTTTAACTGAAGCAGGGTTTCTGGGCAGGGAGGATTGAGAGAAAGGAAGCATGATAAACATTGTGATACGGATACATAGATATGCCCATGAATTTGTCCCGTATTGGTGGAAGAGCTCCAGCAGGAAGGAGGATGATGCTTGCAGAATGTAACGGTTAACCATCTCCTAAGAAAACACTTAGCTCTGCAAATTTGTGTTAGTTTAGGACTCGCAAAAATTGCTGAAAGAGAATAAAATGAGCATATGAATCTACAAGCAAGTAGGTCATAACACTTCGAGAAGCCACACATAGAAAATGTACCTCTCTCCTTTAGTTAGATTAAAATTCCCAGAGTACATACGTGAGCATTACCATAAGCTTTGCATCACCTCAGCTTCTTTCCTGCTACTTCCTGCAATTAGATTCTTCAAAAAGGAAATGAGTTACATGCTTGTTAGGCAAACTTCTGTTGGACTTATTTATGTTGAGTAATACTATATTTTTATTGGCATGTCTCTGATCTCAACACTGTGGGTCTGATAGGTCAATGCTATCATAATAATCCATCAGAAAAATAAAAGTTTTGAAACTCAACATATTTGGGTACGTTACTTTTGTCCCAACTTGTCTTTGGTGTGAGTTCCTCAATTCACAAATATAAGAATATTTAGTTAGCAAGGAAGGGCTTAGATGAAGAACCTTCCTTACTATGAAATTTATCAATAAAGTGAAGGTTCTAAGAATCCCAAAACATGGGTTCTTGCAAGAATTTCTAATGACCTGTATTACCTTTTCATGTTATCAAGATAATGGTGATTTATTGTAATTGATATACATCTCTAATTCTCTAATTCAAGAATCTTTAAGCAGGATGGCATAAATTCAATTGGGGAGGAGGGCCAATCCCTGTGATACAGAAGTGGACAATGAAGAAGTCTCTTGATCATAGAGCTGGGATAATTTCACGTGCATTGAACACAAATTAAGAGAAAGGTAGCAGAATGCATTGTTACTCACCCAACAAACTCTCTGAGTGAAAGAAATTAAACTCCTACTTCGGGAAATACAAAAACTAAGAGCTGGATCTTACCTTAAGGCACCTACACTCTCTTAGAATAGAAAGGCATGATAAAAAGAAGACCACGAGAGAAAAATAGCGAGAGGGAGTTCTTTTGGCTACTGGGTAAGGAGGAATGAATTCATTTGTTCAATTTAAATGTGAGGAAAGGGATGGCTACATCCTGGTGGTCTGGGTGGGCTCAGTGTATCTGGTATCCATTAAGATCCAAAATTTACTCGAACCTACGGATTAATTCTCCTGCAGGAACTGAGACAAACCAATAGCAGCTGAAAGTTAATCAAGCACTGATCTCCCCCAATCCTTCTAATCACAGCCAGCTGTGGTTTCAAACCTTTGCACTGAGGTTCCCTGGGGCAGTTCTGCATGAGCCCTGGAGAGAGCACCCTCAACTTTTGAAGGGCAAGAAAGAAGTTAATAAAATAAAACTTAATGCCTTCAATCAAGGAACCGAAGAACAGGACCGGGATGGTCCACAGCTTTCTGTGTATTAATCTCTTCCCTCGTTCCCAGCTGCCTATCCCTGGAAGGCATAGGATTTCTTCCGAATGTTTGCTGGGAATCCTTAATTGAAAAGAGTAAAGCAACTGGGAACAGCTGGCTGTTTGTCCATTGGGGAATCTCAACTTGTCTTATAAGAAGTGATTTTTATATATATATATATATATATATATATATATATAGTGCCTAAATAGGTTTTAAAAATTTTATTGATACAATCATGGAATTTTTGAGTTTTTATAATAAACGTCGCCCAAATTAATATGAACATTATTAGCCTAAGCTTAAGGGAGTCAAAACATATTTTGAGTACACATATCTGAGCCAAGGCAGTTAGTAAACTTTAATACTTTAACTACAAAGCCATAAAATTTGCAAAGGTGCTTTCCATAAGGCTGGTAGTCTTGCGATTTTACTTTTGTACATTGACAGTATGAATAAAAGCGTGACAGATAAAATGGTGTAATTACCTAGCTACTCTTCCTCTTGTCTATCCCCCTCCCTAAGGTCTGGTACCTACACCTCCTCTCTGAGCCAATTCTCTTTCCCTGGGGTTTATCTTTCTCTTTGATGCTTTGTCATTTTGGGCACACTTGAATGTTGGGATTCTCTGGTGTAGACAGCAAAATACAAATGTCATTGATTGTTGTAAGCCATATTTTGTCCACTAGACTAGACTTTCTTCTATCATTAAAATATCCCAGGGGCACCTGGGTGGTTCTGTCGGTTAAGTGTCTGACTCTTGATTTTGGCTCACGTCATGATCTTGTGTTTTAGTGAGTTCGAGCCCAGCGTCAGGCTCTGCACTGACAGTGTGGAGCCTGCTTGGAATTCTCTCTCTCCCCTCTCTCTCTCAAAATAAATAAATAAACTTAAAAAATGTATCCCAGAATTCACAAATGCTTCAGGCAGGCATTCACTGAGCCCCCCATACCCTCTACTGCAACTTAGGATTCAACTGTAAAATAAAGCCATAATGGATAAATGAATGTCTAAGTTAATTTATTATAAAATATAGAATAGGAGTCATAAGCTTATTGATTATGTTAACATACCAAAGCTGTTTGGTGAGGTTGTGAGATGTATTGAGAGGAGAGTACAGAATCTGATTCGGACATAAGGGAATGGCGCCATTCATGTCTAAAAATTTCAAAGAACAGCTTGATCATATAAAAATATTAAAGGATGGATCAACAAACAGATGATTCACTGAATGTAAGATGGCTGATTAAATTGAAATTACGTGGATGAGGGGCTCCTGGGTGGCTCAGTCGGTTAAGCATCCGACTTCAGCTCAGGTCGTGATCTCGCAGGTGGTGAGTTCGAGCCCCACGTCGGGCTCTGTGCTGACCGCTCAGAGCCTGAAGCCTGCTTTGGATTCTGTGCCGCCCTCTCTCTCTCTCTCTGCTCCTCTCCTGCTCACACTCTGTCTCTCTCTCTCTCTCTCTCTCTCTCTCTGCCCCTCCCCCACTCACACTCTGTCTCTTTCTCTCTCTCTCTCTCTCTCTCTCTCTCTCTCACAAAAATAAATGAACATTAAAAAAACTTAGAAATTACACGGACAATACAACTCCAGTAGATCTATATAAGAATCCTCTATCTCAAAGCTGCAAAGTTTGTGGGGGCCATGGCAGGATGAGGGACCATTGGTCAGCCCAAATCCAGATCCTTGTCAATATTTTGGAAAGTTCTCCAGCACAAGAGAATTGAGAGGCAGGGCAAGATCCCACAGAAAACTTACTCCTGCTTTTCATTTGACGTAGACAGAAGTGGTAGGCGAAGCAAAGGCTTGGCTTCACCTGTTCTCTCATAGATGCCAGGACTGACAGATGATGAGGGCACTGCCCCAAGAATCTTTGATCACTGCAACAAACTAAAACAAACAAACAAACAAACAAACAAAAAACCAAAAAAACCCACAAAAAACCTATGTAATCTCCGATAGGTCACAAGTAGAGACACATGGGGATGAGGAGGCCAAAAAGTAAAAAACATGTAGAAGGACAATACAAAACAGAACTTTCCAAGTCAGGATAACAGACTGAACCCATGTATTTGCCTAACGTTCTTCCCCAAATCCCCAAATGGCAATAAAACCAATTAAAAATAGTAAGGGCATAGTAGCAGTAAGAGCAAAGGATAAAAGGTGCTGTCAGCAGGGATGCCTGGGTGGCTCTGTCGGTCAAGCATCTGACTCTTGATTTTGGCTCAGGTCACAATCTCGCGGTTCAGCGGGTTCGAGCCCCATGTTGGGCTCTGCACTGACAGCACAGAGCCTGCTTGGAATTCTGTCTCCCTCTCTGTCTGCCTTTTCCCTGCTCATGCTGTCTCTGTCTCCCTCAAAATAAACAAACAAACTTAAAAAAAAAAAGTTGCTGCCAGGGATTTAAAAACTTTAAAGCTTTCTTAAAGAACAAACAGATCATGTCATTCCCAGGGATAAACTATAGCAGAAGCAAAGCTGAAGCTGAATCCATGCCCTTTTCTTCAAGGTGCTGGAGAAGCTGGCGGCAAGGTGAGATCTGATCAGCACAGGGAAAATGAGCAGGCGGTGCAGCCCAGAGTACTGGAGCTCAGGGAAGTCAGCTCCCCCGGCGATTCCCTTCCACTCCTGCAGGTGAATCAGGCAGGTGCCGGCTACCTTTTTCCCAGTGGAAGCCTTAGCTGCTCTCTAGGTGACGCAGAGCGATTTGGGGAGACGGCCTGTTCTGTAGATTGTGCCTGGAAGAGACTCAGAACGGAGGCAGATCGAGTTCCCTACCTCCCAACAGATCAAGAGGGAAAATTATCCATCCAGCAGGAACTGACGTCAAAGAAACCTAAGGCAGGGTGCTTTAGCTTCTTGTCCCAACTGTAACAAATCACCACACGCCCAGTGGCTTAAAACAACACACATTTACTATCTTACAGTTCCTTTTTTTTTTTTCTTTTTGGAAGATTTTATTAAAGGTTTTTACAGAGCCAAGTCTGGACTCCAGGTCCAGTTGCCAGGGAGACCCTGTTAGGCTGTGGGTACCTGCTGTACATGTTCCGTGGTGGGGGTGGTGGGCAGTGTCTCAGCTCTGGCTTCCACGATGCTCGCACGATCAGGCAGGGGCTTCTTAGGACCAGTCTTACCACTTGGGTCCCATGGTCCTCTCTTTGATGTCCAGCACCTGTAGAAGATGCCGTAGTTAGAATCTAGCTGTGTTTACACCACTTCCACGATATGATCGGGCAGAAGGAAGAGAAGAGTAAGTTACTCAATACTATGTCACAGTTGAGAAGACCAGATGTCTGAAATGGGTTTTCGTGGGCTAGGGCTAAAATCAAGGTGTCGGCAGGCTGTGTCTCTGCTGGAGGCTCTAGGGAAGATTCTTTCCTTGCCTTTTCTAGTCTCTGGAAGCTGACCGCATTTTTTGGCTCGGTGGCCCCTTCCTCCTTCTTCAAAGCCAGCAGGGTAACATCTTTCAGTCTCTCTTTGCTGTTAACTTTTCCGGCTCCCCCTCTGACTTATAAGAACTCTTGTGATTTTATTGGTTTCTCTCCGGATTATCTGGGAAAATCTCCCAATCTCATTATTTTTCACTTAATCATACCCTCAAAGCCCATTTTGCCACACAAGGGAATATTTTTACAGTGTCCAAGGGTTAGGACATGGACGTATTTGAGGAGGTATTGTTCCACTCACCATGCTGAGTAAAGTGATTCTTAATCTGGAAGTTTAGAAACCACTTTAGTTCTCTCTGTCCATACAACATGAATGGAAATCTGATGGTGGATAACACTCATGATCTTTGAGATAAACAGAATCTATACATCAGCAAAAGAAACTCAATCAAGTTGCCGATGCAGACATCATAGCTCATCATTCACGTGTTATTAACTTCAAAGTAGGAAGAACAGGCCTCCTGTATGCCAGGAATGCAAAATAAGTTGGAGAAAGATAAATGTCAGGTCTCAGTATCACGTACATAAGTTATATTCTGTTAGGGTAGACAGAAGCAATTGATCTATTCCTTTGGTCCATTGACAAATCTTCTTTGTGCCAAAGACTGCTGTAGCTGCTAGTAGTTAGCGGTGAGCTACAGAGAAAATTCCTGCCCTGAAGAGTTTACATTCTAATATGGGGAGACAGACATATATCTGAATATATACATACACATATTATATACATATATATTGCCTATAATGTATTAAATGTATTTCTACATACATATGGACATAAATTCTAATATATCAGCTGATGATCAGTGATGTGAAGAAAAATAAAGCAATATAAAAGGTGTTTTTCATGTTAAATATAATTTATCAGCCCGATCTAGAACATTTTGAGAGGAATAGGAGATATTATTAATCATTATGCCATGACAAGGAGAATAATCTTAGACTAACCCAGGCAAAATGGAAAATATGATCATTCTAGATGGTCAAGCATGTGTGCATGTGTGTGTTTGTGTGTGTGTAGGAAGACAGCAGAGTGTTTTATATACACAGCCAGAGAAGGTCTCACTGACTCACAGATACTTGGACTTCAGAGGTCTGAAGAAAGAGTCAGGAAAACATAGGCTGTTGATAATTCTGTGCACAGTCTTAAGATAGGCTGCTTTTTTTATACGAGAGGTTAATTGCTACTTTAAACTACGGTCAGAAAAAACCTTAAAGAGATGACATTTGTGTCTAATCTGAATGACAAGAAGGAAACAGCAATGCACATATCAAGGAAAAACTGTGAGTTTCTGCTTCCAGTTGTGTTTGATAAGCTACTGCTGGACTAAATCTCCTACAGAGATAACAGCTAGAGGCTCTGGACAAAATACAAAAACAATTACCTGAAAGTGTTGGAGAACAACTAAAACATGACAGAAATTAGTGAGGGGTAACACTTGAAAGAAGGAAACGGGACTGGAAGTTTTCTATGTTCATTGGTCCCAGCCTGAGGACATGTACCATTCCGGATCACGAGTGGGGGGTGGGAGACAGCAGTGATGGCTAACATTTCTATGGAAAACCCATAATGATTCTGGTTTGACGAACCCAAGGGTCGAGTTGGGGTGCTTTCTAAGATATACAGAATTGCAAATGTAAGTTAAGTGTGTCGTGACTCAGGGGCACCTGGGTGGCTCAGTTGGTTGAGTGTCTGACTTTGGCTAGGGTCATGATCTCATGGCTCCTGGGTTGGAGCCCCGCATCAGGCTCTGTCTGGAAAGCTCAGAGCCTGGAGCCCGTTTCAGATTCTGTGTCTCCCTCTCTCTCTGCCCCTCCCCCATGCGCGCTCTCTCTCTCTCTCAAAAATAATAAACATTAAAAAAACTGTGCTATGACTTAGAGTCACAGATGGAATTTCAAGTAAGATAACTTGTTCTTAGCGTTTGGGGTGATGTTGTTTCCTTCCCTTCCTCTGTTTTGGTAATGGAAACTACAGGGCACCCAGACAAAGATCACAGTTCCAGATTCCTTGCAATTATGTGTGGGCCTGTTACTTGTTTCTGATTAATGGATTATAAGTAGAAACAGTATGACAATGTCAAAAATGTCCTTAAAGAGCGCTGTACCCTTCCCAACACCTGTCCCATCTCACTAGGTGAAAAGTAAGTAGGGGAAGCAGCTGTATTTGAACTCGAGTGGATTTACCTATCTCTGGATTTTGTTTATGTAAGAGAAATACACTTCTCTTTGTTATTACCCTATTCCTGGGTGTTCTTTACTACTAACCAACAAAACCTCTGATAACAGCTATTCTTAACTTATTCCCATGTGTGTTTTTATGAAATCAATTATAAATGCTAAGGACAAAATTATTATTATTACTATTATTATTGATATTTTTCTCCGAAGATCATTGTGGTTTTGAAAATGCTGTGTTCCAGAAGACTCAAGGTTCTACAAAAGATGCAAATGTGGGATTCAGCATTTTCAATGTGCGTGATTTATGTGCCAGCTGCCTTTAACACTGTTACAAACACAATCGTTTATATACAAAATGTTTGCATTTGGGAAACATGTTCATTTGTGCTGTAAATTGGACATACCATGGCAAAAATGCCATACAATATCGCTATTGTGATACTTTTCCTAAAATTGTAAGGCAGAGATTGAAATCTGTTACTATATATTATTTGGTCTTAATACACCAACGTGCAATGAAATAAAAATACAGGAACGAATAGTGCACTGAAGTGTAAGCAAAATTCCCATTAACATCTCTATTGACATCGTTATTATTTCAAAGATGTCCCTGTTTAACAGAGTAATCTCATGGTTCCTGGTGGATGATTCAGTAACTATCAGGAATTATAAACATTAAATCTATAAAATAAATAAGATAATAGTTTACTTAATAAGATAATAGTGTACTAGTTTTCACTTATTCGGATTTCAAGGAAGATTAATGTGGAAAATGTTTCCCTATGAAGAATTTGAAAATCATGGAGATAGCATGGAATAATAAATTTTAAATACTTAATTTTTCCTTGCTTAAAAAAATTCTAATATTGAATGACTCTACAAGGTCAACTTTATTTTTTAAGAGAAAATGTTTTTTTTTAATGTTACAGTATTCACATAACATGTTTATATATTAAACTTCAAAATTCAGCTTTGTTTAAATCCCCTTGAAATGAATAGAAATGTTGAGGGTGCATGAAAATGTAAGTATGTTAAATCATGTTGATTATGCCAAATCTATAAAATACAGGGTAGTTATATTACATTACTTGTAACACGAATAAAAAAGAGTAATTTGGATGATTTCGGTAACCTACTGAACACACAATATCTGTCTGCAAATTTTTCTAAAAAGTTGCCAAAACCTAGTTATGTCATATATGGAATCCTATAATTATCTTCCAGATTCCCTTTCAAATAGCCTCTGGGTACATGTTTCACAATGACTGTTTCTATTTTGCACAGATGCTTATTAATAGTAGCCAAATCATCTTTTCTTTTTTCTCTACACATCAAAATCTCAAAGAAATCAGGGTTATCTACAATGAATCATCATTTCACTGAAACTGAGGGGCTTGTCTTGGTGGTAACAAAGTCCCCTTTAAATTGTTGGCAACTAGCTGCATTTTTAGTAAAGGGGAGTTGAAGCCATTACTCTAAATTACTTCCTCTTGGAAATGCTACAGTGTTATATTTTATATCATTTACTTGTACTATGCAGCTGTAAGCATATTATCCTTAACAATTTGAAGTCATAGTTAGGCTGTGCACTTGATTTTCTCATTAATGCTCTATCTAAGCTTTTAGTTGAGAAGGGGGTGACTGTGCTTGCATGTGAATTCTCTCCAGGCCAATCCAGTTTCTTGAATGTACCATTTGCTTCCCTCTGACCTAACCAATGCTGACCTTCTCTAATCAAATATTCCCTAAGCTAGAAAGAATGGTACAAAAAAGACTTAAGCTCAGATTTCACAGAAAGTTCTTACTAAAATTGTGATCTGACTGTGATCACATCACATCGATTCTGAGGGTAAAAACAGAAGAGAGGCAGCCAAATTCCACTAAAATATGAAGAAAAAAGAAAGAAAGAAAGAAAGAAAGAAAGAAAGAAAGAAAGAAAGAAATGGACACTTTAATGCCTGTCTAGTGAAATGTAGCCAGAACGCTGTGCTGTTTGGCCCCAAAGAACATTGTCTATGCAAATCTAACCTCTTGCTACTGTCCATTGGAAAAAGTCACCAGTTTCTGTTCAATTTAAGGTATTTGCCTGCCTGATCTTTTTTTTAATGTAAGGAAGCTATAGAG
This sequence comes from Panthera uncia, assembly GCF_023721935.1. Classification (NCBI taxonomy): domain Eukaryota; kingdom Metazoa; phylum Chordata; class Mammalia; order Carnivora; family Felidae; genus Panthera; species Panthera uncia. The sequence goes on along the minus strand of NC_064814.1, from coordinate 21,953,225 downwards.
TAAGCAGAGTACAGAACTAATAATTGGGTGAAAAATGACACATTTAGAAAGTATAAGATTTTAGTGTACCATACTAGACCCCACTTGTAGTAAAAGTAAAAAAAAAAAAAAAAAGGAGAGAGAAATTTGAAAAGCAAATGTTCATTTTGTAAATTCCAGTCACTTCTCAATTTTGATCATTCTGGTGATCCATAACAAGATGTGGAAAACTGAACAAAATCAAATATTATACTGACATGGACGTGTCTTCTTTATTTATCGAATATCCACGCATTAAAAGTTAATACAATACTCGGTTTTGGGGACAATAGCAAGAGTCCAGACCTGTTTATTCAGATGTGTTTTAATGCCACTTTATTTGACCTTCGGCACTTTGCAAAAAAGAAACAAAAATCTTTTTTTGTTTAATTGAAAGCACAGATATTAAAATCCAAAATGGTTTTTGTTTTTCTGATCCTCAAATGTTTTAGGCTGATATATATATATATATCAGTCTGTAATGTCGAATGGGTTAATATAGTGTTCTACTAAAATGCATAGTTAGATTACTTATAGGGCATATGCACAAAATTCAAATCTAGTAAAACATTTTTTATATAATCTCTAGTACACATCGGCCAAATATCTTATCATCACAGTTATTTGCAATATGGGAAAAGCAATTTAAAATTAAAACTGGTCAATGTAAGTGTAATTGCATTACATTTAGGCAATATAATACTATGTTAAAGCGTGGGTGAGAAGTGAAAAACCTTTGAAGGTAAAAGAAGCTGATTATGACTCTTTATCTTATAAACACATTGTATTTATTAAATTCCCATGGTTCTTTTAAGCATAGCTAAAAGAGGATTAGAGGGTTTTTCCCCCCTCAAGCTACCAAAGTAATTTATATTCTGTACCAGAATGCAGCGACTTTAGGTGATGATATCCATTTGTGGACAAATGGAGTTCATAGCAATTGAGACCTACCCAGAGGTCTGATAGAAGTAAATATCTTCTTATTAAAGAATCACCCTAGTTATAGTATAAAATGAATGTTTCAAGTGTATTTAAGTATATTCCAACGTTGCCAAAATATGTCTTTCAAAAAAAAAAAAAGATTTTCCTTCAGAATGAGACAGTCTGCTTTCATTTATTTCAGGCGACTGGAAGACAATGGAACAGAAGGAAAAGTTTAACACTGGCAAGGCAGTGTCTTGGAGCTAATCATTTTTCACCAAACACACACATGTAGCAGCAAAACATCCTTAAAATGTAAAACATCTTGCTTTTTTTAATAACCCCTTGTGGTATGTTTTTACTTTAGCAATAATTGTATTTTCTTTTTTGCACATTTTATTTAACAACATTGCCATGCCAGATAATCGGTTCCATGTGTGCAGGGCCCTAGCAAAGTGCCTAACGGAGAAACAATTAACTTTATTGGGCTCCTGTTATTGGCAGACACAGCCTCACACCCTTACTTTTTCATGGTGCTGAGCCACATAGGAGCTGCAAAGAATTTGGTGTCCTAAGTAATCTCACAGCAACCTGAATTGAGAGCCAAGTTGTCATTAAAAAAAAAAAAATCACGATCATGAACTAGAAACAGAGGTTAAAGTCCACGGCAAGATCAGGATGTAAAGTTCACGTCGGCCACAAAAAGCAGAATGGATAGTCCAGGGCTTGTGGCCAGTGGTTGATGAGCAAGTCTGGACTTCTGCAGAACATATAGCGTGGGTTAAGGCCAAGACGCGCTCTGCGATTGGAAGGCAAACATAGCCCTTTGAGTTACAGGTATCGAAACAATGGTTACATGCAGTAAAGTGCAAGGAGTAACAGAGTTAGGTTTTATCAAACATTAACACTTGTACCGGAGAGTCCATAAAATTCTAATTGCCCTCTTCTGTGAGAAGCTGCCCCAAGAGGTTCTTTACGCACAAAGCAGCTCTCACTTATCCCAGGGGTGCTGTGAGAAATAAACCCCTGCTAACGTAGCAGCTGTAGATTGGTCAAGGAAATGATGCCCAAGTTACAGGCACGATAAATAGGTCAGGCGTGAGCTCTGCCGGGACTCAACCCGAAACTCCACATTGCGTTGGACAAACGGAACTGAGCAAGTCCTCTCTTACCAGATAAGCCGGACAGCTCTTTTGTGTTAGGCGTACGTAATACACCTTGTGTGTTCAACTCATTCATCTGGGTCTCGGGAGACGGCTGATGCCGAACGACACCTAAGAGGAGACTGTGGGCTCTGAAGAAGAAAAACGTTTGCAAGCAGTCGCTGGGCCGCGTGTTGCTTCAGGGAATCCTTAGCGGTAGGAAGCAGAAAACTAAGCACAAAATTAGAAGCACCTCCGGGGAATTTGGACAGCTAAAAGGAGATGATCGTGTAGAAGAGGAATAAAGAGGTGTTGAGGACACATTTGTTTTTACTTGTGTTCTGGATTGTTCCTCTTGAAGGGGCACAACCAGCAGGGCACTATTGGCACATCATCTATGTATCAATTTTTTTTTTTTTAAATCATGAATTTTATTTTTTTAGATGGCCCCATGACCTATCCTAGTATTTATGAAAGTATGACCCCCCTGCACTCTGATCTGTTTGGAGATGATCCAAGGATTATTGCCGCTAAGGCTGAATTTAACATTCCTTTCCTATGTTAAGAAAAACAATCAATGGATGAAATTATTGCAAAGTTTCGATTTCTTCCACGAGTTAGTCTTGAATAGTTCGTACCTACCTTATCTAAGTTACAATCAAATATGTCACAATCACTCTTGCCGTATGATTACACATGTAATTTCTTCCCGTGTCTACCATTTCAATATTCCACAAATGATATTTCTGAGTTGTGGCAACCAAGGGGGGATTGGGCTCAGATTGTGCTTCAGGAGAGAATCTGTCAAGAGAAATATGGATGTTTGACAGCCTCCAGCAGTCACATCGTGGGATGCAGTTCACCATCCCTCTGGGCTTATCGAGGAAAATGCCTGAGCACAGTTAGGGTATTAGAGCTCAGCCTTTCCTTTTGAAATAAGGATTCTTCTTACAAATGATCTTTCTCCTGGAACTCCCCTTCAGCCTGGCCAAGACTCTGTCAGAGTGGTTATAGCAGTCTGAGACTTTTCCATTCCATCCTTCCTTCCTTCCTTCCTCCCTCCCTCCCTTTCCTTCCTTCCTTCCTTCCTTCCTTCCTTCCTTCCTTATTTCCTTCCTTTCCTTCCTTCCTTCCTCCCTTTCCTTCCTTCCTCC
>NC_064814.1:21916576-21949980 GCF_023721935.1 Panthera uncia | reverse complement strand
TTTCCTTCCTTCCTCCCTTCTTTATTTCCTTCCTTTCCTTCCTTCCTTCCTTCCTTCCTTCCTTATTTCCTTCCTTTCCTTCCTTCCTTCCTCCCTTTCCTTCCTTCCTCCCTTCTTTATTTCCTTCCTTTCCTTCCTTCCTCCCTTCTTTATTTCCTTCCCTTCCTTCCTTCCTTCCTTCCTTCCTTCCTTCTTTCCTTCCATTCCTTCCTTCCTTCCTCCCTTTCCTTCCTTCCTCCCTTCTTTATTTCCTTCCTTTCCTTCCTTCCTCCCTTCTTTATTTCCTTCCCTTCCTTCCTTCCTTCCTTCCTTCCTTCCTTCCTTCTTTCCTTTCCTTCCTTCCTCTCTTCTTTATTTCCTTTCCTTCCTCCCTTCCTTCCTTCCTTCCTTCCTTCCTCCCCTCTTTCCTTCCTTTCTTCCCTCCTTTCAAAGATGTCAGACCTCTATCTGCCTTCTCCTAGCCTCTCTCCATCTTATTCTTCAAAGGTGTTTCTCCAATAAATGTGCTCATATCGAATTCCAGTTTGATGTCTTTTGCTTGGAGAACTCAAAGTGATACGCTGATACTCAGGTACTCTGTTTCATAATGTTAAGAATTATCCTTTGACAGCATAGGTAAAAAGTAGATGATGTTACTAATATTACTGAATCAACTATCACGTGAAGAAAAAAATCTAACGTCACAAAGAAGCTCAGATGCACCAGCCCAGACTAATTTCCAACCTGTAAATAACATATTTTAGAAGAAATATAGAGGTTTTATATAATTGTAATTTCAGGGCTAGAATCACATCATGGAGAGATCTAGAGTACACAGTTTAAGCAAAATGCTCCTTGTCATATACCAAAATAAGGCATAACTTTTATACTTCCACAGTCTCTGAGCAAGTAATTCTTCCTTCTTTGTGCAATATATTCTGCTAGTGAAACTACTAAATGCTTTATATGCTATCCATGGTTTCAAATATCACCATAGTTAGAGCTACGTATGAAAGATAGCCACGTCCTCAGGCATGACATAGTGTAGAAACAATTAAATTCAGTTCAAAGTGTTTGCCACCCATCTCTGCCGGGCGACCGTCACTCAGCAGTTACCCACCATGCCCGAAACTCACTCTAAGTGGTTAGGGTTGTTCCTGGAGCCTAGTTTAGCATTCCCTTTCTTTAGCCACTAATATAATTTTTTTTCTCTGAAAGTGGATCTCATTAAGCATAACCCCTCTCTCAAACTACTTTACCCTATATCTGGAAAAACGATCTTACTCAGACTTCTGTGATCCTGAAAGCAACCAATGAAACATGCATTCAATCTGACTCAAAATGAAGTGTCTAAACTAATTAAGCTAAAAATAGTCTTAAATTCTGTGCGTCTTCTGTTCCAACCACCCAGAAGACGTTGGGATTTTTAGCAGCCCCAGGAAAACAAGAATCTTTTCTTGCTCTCAGGGTCGTGTGAGAAGGGAAATTGATTTCATATTATATTTTGCACTTCATTGCTTCTGCCTTCCCTGTTGAGAGACCCCGTTAGATCTAAACAAAGGACATCACTTTTATGAACTGCCTATAACTCCATGTCTTTGTTGGGTTATGGAAAAGTCTGCCAGTGTAGAAAGCTCGAATTCAGAGTGCTCAGTGAGGCTTGCCCGATAGAGGCCAGCTCCGTAAATCATATCTGACAGCCTTTTGTTAAAGGACTTTCTCAATCCTGCTCTGGTGCTCTGTTTTGGTCCTGGCATACAACCCCCCACGCCATACCCATCGCTATTGGAACCGTGTTGATTTTTACACGTGATGATTTTGCGGTGCTTGCCAGCACTGACTAATCTAATACTTGACTAGCCTAGTTATAGACTCTACCTTTTGAAAGCGATTTAGAGAGCCTCTATTTCTAAGTTTTGGTAGACATAAAATGATGCCAAAAAGAACTCATGCCCTTTTAAAGACCGCGAGCCCTTTCATGAATCTCAATAGATGAGATCAGTAGTTGCTCAAGTGAAGGTACGGACATCTATTCTTAAATACAAATGAAAGTCGGTTCCTTGAATGGTATCACTGTTTGTAGCCAAGAAGATGGTGAGTCTGCCTCTTCCTGGAACTTTGGGGGCATAAGGTCACTCTCAGATTTCTACTTTTACCTCGGTTCTACCGCTCACCATTGGCATTACTTTGTGTAGGAAAACAGATGCCTGTATGCGTCCGATTGCCTTTTCATTTTATACTTTAGTGATGCTATCTTTGTGTCTGAAGGGCTGTGCCTCCAGCCGCCTACACTTTCCCAGACGAGTCATTTCCACCTAACTTTATAGTAATGAGGAGCTTTAATCCTAATATTTACGTTGTTTTAGCATCTGCAAAGCTTTCGTAAGTGGTCGACATTCTCAGATTTAATACACACGTACAACTGTGAAACAGCTTAAGTTGGTTTTCTCTATGAGCCACTTAAGAAAAAAAATTAAGAATAGAAATTGTAAACCCTGTGATCTTAGACCAATGTGGTAAAGATATTCAGACAGTTTCTCTAAAATGTTTTTCTCTTGTTGGAGAAAAACCATCAATATAGATGAAAGTTATAAGGTAATACTATTAGGTGATTAGTTCGTAGCCAGACAGGAGAGCTAAGAACATAATCCACGAGTGTGATTTCCCGTGCTGATGGCTCAATGTCTGTATCAAAAATCCTAAAGCAATGGTTTATCTCTTCTTTAAACTTTTTATGTAATAGAAGTTGTAACAGTAAAATTGTACAGAAGCCAAAAAAGTCCATAACAGATCCTTCTAATGCCAGTTGGCTAGGAGGCTCTTTTTAAAGAGGCTTTAAAAAGGCTCTTTTTAATGTGACAGAGTCCTGTATACAAGGCTATTACGGTGTTTCCAAGGGATCACCTTGGAAGACAAGACAAGTGGATCACTGAGGCAACTACCTCTATAATGCAGGCAGATAAAGTCTGTCATTAAGGAAAATATGGGTATTTGAGGCTTTTTTCCGTTGTCTTTTAATTGTTCATTCTTGCTATCTTCGTTAATATAAAGATATAGAAAATATTTACTTTCTTTTTTGCTTCTAATAGTAATTGCATGTCAAGAGCTGAATTCAGATCACTTGTATACAATCAAAATTGCCACCAAAAATCAGGTCCCCAAACGACTTCCTGCCCAAAATAAAAGTTTTGGTACCCACATAGAAAGTTTAAAATCCTGATTCTATATTTAGCATTTCTTTTTTTTTTTAATGTTTATTTATTTATTTTTGAGAGAGAGAGAGAGAGAGAGAGAGAGAGAGAGGAAGGGATAGAGAGCGAGAGGGAGACAGAGAATCCCAAGTAGGCTCTATGCTGTCAGTACACAGCTTGATGCAGACTCAAACTCACGAACCATGAGATCATGACCTGAGCCCACTGAGCCTCCAAGGCGCCTCCCTTTTTTTTTTTTAAAGTTTATTTATTTATTTGACAGAGAGAGAGAGGGAGAGAGATCACGAGTGGGGGAAGGGCAGAGACAGAGGGAGAGAAAGAATCTCGAGAACTGAGAGCACAGATCCTGATGTGAGGCTGAATTGCACAAACCATTAGATCATGACTTGAGCCAAAATCAAGAGTCAGAATGGGCTGCTTAACCAACTGAGCCACTCAGGCGCCCCTACATTTAACATTTCTGACACTGAGTGAGCCATTTAACCTCTTTAAGCTTATGGGGCTTAAGAATCATACTTTTCCTTTCTAACTCATGAGGTTGTTATTAGAATCCAATGAGATAAATTACATGAAGGTCATTTGTTATACACCATGTAAATATCACCTGCTACATCTATATAAAATACGTTTTGGATTGTTCAGCCTTATAAGTAACTGCCAAATTTTTATTTTTTTTATTTAATGTTTTTAATGTTTATTTATTTTTTGAGAGAGAGAGATACAGAATATGAGCGGGGAAGGGGCAGAGAGAGAGGAACACACAGAATCTTCTCCGAAGCAGGCTCCAGGCTCTGAGCTGTCCACACAGAGCCCAATGCGGGGCTGGAAATCACAAACTGTGAGATCATGACCTGAGCTGAAGTTGGACGCTTAATCAACTGAACCAACCAGGCGCACCCCAAACTTTTATTTTTAAACCACATTTACTCTTTCTTCATCTCTAGTAACACTTTGTAATTTTAATAGTCAGGAAGGGAATAAGAACTTAAAATGGCTTAATTTTATTGAATTAAAATGGTTTACATTTATTACTACACCATAAATAAAATATGTCGAATGATTATTTAAAGCAGCCCATGGACCAAATTCTCCCTGCTGCCTGTTTTTGTAAATACAGTGTTATTGGACTGGAGCTATGCCTATTCATGAATGTATTGTCTATGGCTGTTTTCATGCTGTAAGGGCAGAGTTGAATAGTTGGGCCAAGGACCATATGGCTTACAAACCAAAAATTCTATTGAGCCTTTTACTGAAAATTTTGGCCACCCTTGGCTTAAAGGGACAACATGGGAACAAAGCTGCTTCATAAGAAATATCTTTTGTGTCTATCAAATATTTGGTAGATCTTTCCAAATCTTGCTGAAGCTACTGGGATTTGGTGAGAAAGTGTATTATGTTACCCGCCCCACCCCCCCACATCAGTGTGTGTTTGCCTGAAAATGTGCACCTTGTCTGACTACAAATTTGGTTACATTCAATGGCTTAAATATTCTGACACCCGGCCAGAAGGATTCCATGGTGATAGTGAAAGCAGTGCCTTGCTTCACAAATGAAACCAATTGCAACTGTCATCCTGTGTCACTTCAACTTAATTATTAATATAAAGACAATTGGTTTGGAGCACACAGAACATGGGAGATTTGAAGATAATTGTCATGAAATAATTCTGCCTAGAAGACTAGTAACAGTACATGATTTTTATTGTGCGCCTGTCATTACAAAAATCTGAACTGTCAAGCCCACTTTAAATACGGATCCAAATAATAGGAGGTTTGCGTGCGCCTTTGAATTGGTAAACCGAAGCAAGGAACACACACCTGCAGAGGAATGGGCAGATAAAACCTTTAAGTGCAATGCAGAAAGAGACGTGACTTCTTTAAGTGAAAAACTCAGGGCAAAAAAAAAAAAAAAAAGAGGGAGCTGTTACTGGGGTAGAACTCTGTATAGTTATTTCAGAAGTTATTTCAGATATTGAAGAATATCACCCTTGGCTTTCTCTTCTCAGCACAGATGTTCATCTGCCTCCCATCTGATCCGAATATTTGGCTTTCTTGGCACACATCTCTTTATCTCAATGGAGGGTTCTTCCTCTGGGCCGAACTCCAGGGTCACAGATGTGCAAAGAGAGAGAAAGGAAGGAGAATAGAAGGGATGGAAAAGTCAGAGCTCAAATTTATCAACAGGTCCTTATGGGTGCTGTTTATTTCCCTAAACTCCCACCTGTGGTCTTGCAAGTCTAATAGACAAATCTGGCCACAAATCTCCAGTCTGTGAAAGACTTTTATTCTATTTTATTTTTTAAAGAAATAATGCCATGCGGAAATAAGCTTTTAAAAAAAGTTGAACTCGGGATAAACCATCCACAAATGCTTTACTTATTTACTTACTTTGTGTAGAAATGGGGACCATAATTCAAAATTCAATTTGTCTTGAATTAAATTTAAAAGCTGATAAAAGCAACACATTCTGACTTTTTATACCGCCTTACTGCCTCTAACCCTGGCTGGCACCAAAGAACTATTTGCAATTCTTCTGTCCTAGTGGGAGCACAGAGTCTGGGGAGTGGCCTTGTTAACATTCCTACAACTGCTGCTCTTTCAATCTCTCCCTTCCCTAGTGAAAATCTCCCAACAGCTCAAGTTTTTCTTTGTTGTAAACCTTGGGCTTCCTCGATGCACAAATTTGTGCTCTGTGATATCGTACTTTGTCCATGTTCAGTTTTACCGTGGTTTTTGCTTCTTATTCTCTCTGATAAGACTTGGCAATTTTTCTTCTGTAAAGTGCCAGGTACCATCTCTGTCAGAACTCGGCTCTGCAATTGGAACACAAAAGCAGCCGTAGACAGTATGCAAATGAATAGGTGTGGCTCTGTTCCAATAAAACTACACTGGATTTGGCTCACAGGCCATAGTCTGATGTACCCCATTGTGCGCGTCTGAAGAGAACGTATTTCCCTTGTAATTGTTTCCATCAACTGATATTTCTCTTCAGTCTGAAGAAATCCTTTCAACGTTCGTAAAATGTTGATGGTAATTAATTCTCTCCACCACTGTTTGATGGGAGTTGTTTTACTCCCTCCATCACTTTCCAAGTCTATTTTCGCTGCATGTCGAATTCTAGGTCGACTTTATTCCCCACCACTTGGAAGACATTGTCTCAGTGTTTTCCAGCATCCTCTGACATCGATGAGAGATCAGTGCATTTCATATAATAAAATCAAATGTAATCTTTCTTTTCCTTTGGCTGATTTTGAAATTTCTCCTTGTCTTAGCTTTTTAGCAGTATGATTGTGTTATACCTGGCAAAGGCTCTTTTTATATTTATTCTACTCAGTGTACATTGAACTCCTTGAATATGTAACTGGATTTCTTTTCCCAAAGGGTGGGAAATTTCTTCCAAAGAGTATTTTCTTCCCTTCTTTTTTCTCTTTCCTATCTTAGTCTCCAATCACCTGTGTGTGAGACCATGTTTTATTTTTGCACAGGCCACCGAGTCTCTGTTAATTTTCTTTCAACCTTGTTTCTTTCAGTTTCTTTCAAATGTTTTCAAGCATTTTCTATTGATGTATCTTTAAGTTTACTAAACCATCTGTAATTAGTCTCCACATTATTCTCAAGCCACTCAGAGATTTTTTTTTTTTCATTTTAGATCTCAAAGTTCAAAAATCCCCATTTCCTTTTAGTTTTAATTCCTCTATTGAGATTTTTTATCTGTGCATTCATTACAATTGTTTTTCCTTTTATGTCCTTGAACTCAAAAAGATTCCCTCAGTTAATTACAACCCTTAGGAGATTGTATGACTTATTTATATTAACAACTTTTGTTTTGGTCACATTTCCCTGCATTTTCACATTTCTAGTAATTTTTATTATAATCTGATCCTTATGGTCGATATGTTATGCCATCTTTCTTAAAATAATGGGGTATTTTTTTGTTTTTGTTTTTTTTTCTGACAGTTAAATTACTGTGAAGCTTGGTTTTACTATTTCTTTCTTTTTAATGTTTATTTATTTATTTTGAGAGAGACAACATGAGGAGGGGGGGGCAGAGAGAGGGAGGGAGGGAGAGAGAGAACCCCAAGAAGGCTCCACAATGTCAGCACAGGGCCGATGCAAAGCTCTAACCTATGAACCGTAAGACCATGACCTGAGCCAAATCAAGAGTTGGGATGTTAACTGACTGAGCCACCTGGACACCCCTTGGGTTTATTACTTCTGAGGACATAGCAGATTTCTATTTTGAACTGAGACCTAAGGTGTGGCCTTTATTCTAAAAGGTAGTCCTTATCACTAAGCTGTGACTACTATTCTGGGCCCTCACGTGAATACCTCAGTTCTTCAAAGATGTTTCTCCATTTTTTTCTTTCTGGGCCAAAATTCCATTTTCCATCACTGAAAAACCCCAGTATCACTGTTCCTCTCATCTCTGCAGGAAACAATTTCTGCTGTACCTTACGATCCCTTGTCCTGTGTGCACAAATTCTCTCAGTGGAGATCTCATGGTAAATCCTCATGCAGACTTCTGGACTCTTGATGCAACTTCTTATTTTCTAGGGTCTACTCTACAAATTCCCAGTGCTTCAGCAGCCTGAAACTCTTGTCTGTGCCTCATCAACTCAGAGACATTTCTTTCTCCTTGGGCTCCGGCATGGTCTGCCAATGAAGTCTGAACATACCCACAGGCAGAACATTGGGAATGTGTTTACCTTCTTTGAGGGAACTACCCTTGTTACAGCCTGGATTGCTGGTGGAGAAACCAAGTGGCACTCAAAGATCTTGGTGGATCAGAGTTTTATTTCACATAGGCGGGCTCAGAGGACATGCTTCTCCAGAGATCCGAGTCCCGAGCACAAGCATGGGGGACAATTTATCGTCTGTTACTTCTGCATTCCCTATTAGTAGTAATTTGGCACCTGGGGCAAGCCAGGGCAGGAAGAAGAACCTGGAAGGGGAATATCTAAGCTACGGACTAAAGTTTATGTTAGTCCCATGGGCCATCTTATGGTGCAGAACTTTACTTATTTTCCCAACACCCTAACCGGGAACTACCTGTGGCCCAATGCTTAAAAACTGTTGGCTCCTATACTTTGTTTGTTTCTTTTTATTCTTGTTATGGTGAGGGCAATGGCGGGGGAGGGGGGCAGTAGGGAAGGGGGGCTGTGTGGACAAATCACAGCAAACATGGATGGAAATTTAGTAACAAATTTTAAACTAATATTCATCCTAGGACAAGTGAACTATGCATAATAAGTGGTCAGATATTTAAAAGAGCAAATATAAATGAAAAAGCAATTGTGGTGAAGTGAGAAAGCTCACCACTAGTTCAAAAATAATTCAGTCTTTACTAAGAGTTTGGTGAGTGTTTATGAGCACGTTGGGTAATGACAACTGACAGCAAATTCATTGCACTTGGGTGTGCAGAAGGATGTCCTGTCTGCTAAGTATGTTTTCAGGACATGATGTGGCCTAGCTTAGATAGACACGGAAAAAAAAAAAAAAGTGGTACTTGGATAGACATGAGTTTAATTCTCAACGTAGTATCTTGCAGTTATGAGAACTTAAATAAGATCCTCTCTGAATCTAAAACTGGGATAGTATTAAGTAATCTTATTATTAAATAAGATGATTTATGTTAGCATCTTAGCTGACACATGGCAAATACTCAAGAAATGTTAACTAATAATTGTACTGGTAATGCTTGTAATAGTAACAAATAGCAACATAGAACCAAAAAAACTAAAGTGCGGAATTGAATGCTATTAGCATTGCATTATATAATCATGAGACTAGCCTCTTGTTTTTGAGAAGATAGCTGGACATCAGTATTTTAATTACTCTGCTTTGATTCAATTCTAGTTAACTGAATATACAATGACACCCTAAACTTTTTTTTTTCTGATACTATTTACACAGGCAAAATGAAGCGGGAGAAAGTCAGTAAGTGTAATCATCATAAACAATCAATAGGAACCAGCCACAAAAAGAAAAATTTTTATCCAAGTATTATATTTCAAAAATATTTTGTCTTACATTTTGTCATTTTTAAAAAGTTTGTCTCATCTGTTCTAATGAGATTATGCTTTAGCTTAAACAATTCTCTTTAGCTTTCATATGGAAACACACAAATTGAAGAAAAAATAAAAACACTTGGGATCCATTAATATGCCCTATCAGTCCATTTGAAACTTCTCCAGCTGTCATGTTGTTATTTCTAATAACTTCCTGTGCTTAGTCTATTTCTTTACAAATCTCAACTCTAATTAAAGCAGAACTTTATCACTGAGAATTCCTGAATTACAAGGGAATGCTGAATTTTATCATATGAGGGAAACGTTGCAGGTTACATAAACCAGTAAAGAATCACCACTTGGTGGAGCATGTGTGGCATATTTTGAATATATATGTTGATGATCTGTTTTAAAATGTGATTTCTGTTTGGGTTTTATTGAGAACGCATTAAAACAGAAGACAGTGCTAGTTAAGATACATTTTTGAGGACTAAATATTAAGAAAAAGCCAACTAAAATCTTCTGTGAAAATGGTGAGTCTCATATTAAATAAGCAGAATAAATATTAGAACTCATGGGATTCATACGAATTTCCCTATAGATCTATTTATTCACAAAAGGGACAACCTGGAGATTTTGCCAACATTGGGCTAATTCTCTATACAAATGAGAAACTTTGGAAGTATGTCTGTAAGAAGAGCTGTGGACTGGTAATTCCTTGGGCTTTAGTCATCAATCTGAGTGCTAAGACGTCGAAATCAAATAATATACTTTCTATTTTTTTTATTGTTTTGGTGCTCTGTTTGTAGACAAATCATTTCTTTTTAAAATAATCTCATCAACAGTGCTTTCTTTCTTTCTTTTTTTTTCTTTTCCAAGCAACATCTTTGTTTTTGTCAGACATCCAATTCAATCAGAAGCATTATCAAGGTTTCCGGAAAGTATGAATAGATATCATGTAATGAGTCAGGATGGAATCTCATTGCTAGATTTTATTTACGGGTTTGCTAAGAGAAGGATGAGTTGAAGTTTTATATCTTCAATAAGACAATAAGAACTCCAGATGCTAAATGTATCGCCATGCTGAATTACAGCAACAGTATTTATATTTCTTAACATTTGATCTCACACTGTGAAAGCACCGATTTAGGAAATCAAAATGGTTTTGTGAGGCAGGCATTAAGTTCGGTCTCCTCATCTGTCACTTGCATAGTAATAAAAAAAATATTCATGTCACTACGTCTTCTGATTTCAGAACTTCTCTCTCCCCTGCTATGTTTGTGTTTAGCAAGGCATTAGTTCTTTTGTATGATATACAGTACTTAGCATAGGGTAAATTATATGGTAGATTCTTAGGAAATACATGTTCATTGATGTACGTCTTTTGATACAAATAGAAAGGTTTTGATACATAGATTGAACGAACAGATAGTGAATATATATTATTCATCAGATTTCAACCACAAAAACAAACTGATTGTGGAATTTTGTGTGTAGATGGAGAGATCTACACATAAGAAACTTACAATGTGTGTGAGAAATATGCATATGGATATACAAGCAAATATAAGGGTACTTTGTACTGCAGAGTAGGAATGCTTAATTGTCTTGGGGATGAGAAGGTTGATAAGGATGCTCCAGGCTGAAGAAACGATATAAAAGAATGGTATATGCCATGGTTCACTTGTAAGTACAAATAAGTATGTTCTTTTCATTTAATTTTTAAATTTATTTTGAGAGAGAGAGAGAGAGAGAGCAAGAGCAAGGGAGGGGCAGAAAGAGAGGGAGAGAGAATCTCAAGCAGGCTCCACACTGTCAGCACATAGCCTGATGTAGGGATTGATCCCATGAACGATGAGATCCTGACCTGAGCCAAAATCAAGAGTCAGATGTTTAATTGAGCGCCCCCAGATAAATATGTTCTAAGAACAAGTCGCTGGGTGTTATTTAGGATGTAAGTTGATAAATAGGTGATATGAAACTAATAAAGACTCCATTTATATATTATTAGTGAGTTTTGTTGGTATACGCATACACCAATTATACTTAGAACAAAAGCGAAATTTACAGACATGTTTCTAAACACCATCACTGGATTGTGGGACTGGGAGAGATTTTTATTTTGTTAACATTTTAGAGGGTCTCTATTTGTGAAAGTCTATACAGAGTGTTTAAAAACTCAGAAGCTGGTGAGATAAAACAAGGCTAACCATGATAAAAAGAGGTGCCACGCAGGACTGACGTGATCAGAGGAAATAAAATAAAAAGAGAAAAGAAAGCAGACTCTTGGCGTTCAGTACACACCACCCTAAAATATGCTGCGTGATTCCAACTACACGACATTCTGGAAAAAGCAAAATCATGGAGACAGTAAAAAGATCAGTTGTTGTCAAGGCTTGGGTTGGGGGAATAAAGAGGTGGCACCCAGAGGACTCTTAGGGAAGTGAAAATATTCTGTATGATGCTATAATGATGGATGCATGTCATTATGCATTGGTCCAAACACATGAAATGTACAGCACCAAGAATGAACTGTAATATAAGCTACGGGCTTTGGGTGGTTATGATGCATCCATACAGGCTCATCAGCTATAACACATGGACTCCCCTAGTGGGGGATAACAGAGGGGAGGCTATCCACAGATGGGGGCAGGGAGTTATAGGAAACATCCCTATCTTCACCTCAATTTAGCTGTGAACCTAAAACCGCTCTAAAAATAAATAAATAAAATAAACATCCAAGCACACAAAAGCACACTGCCTGACATTTAGCGTGTTCGTAAAGAAAGATCTTCTCTAAAGAGCTTGCCTGGTCTCCCTAAAGGCTTGTTCCTCTATTTCATTTTAAAAGGGGAGCATTTCCAATCTTACTCTGCTTTCATACTGATTAAATCTTCCAGGTTGTCTATGGAAATGGAAAGACTTCCTAAAATCCTCAGACTACAAATATCAAATGTGGATTTCAAGTTCATGAATTCCTAGGTGTTCGGTAAATTGGCAAAAAGCAAAACTCACCCTAGAATTTCAGGATTAAACAAGGTGGTTAATGGGTAAATTGAAAAATAGACAAATATTCTTATGTCTCCTAGAAATTTTTAGTTTTTAAGTTTATTTATTTATTTTTAAATTTATTTTGAGAGAGATCACTTGTGTGTGTGCACATGAGTGGGGGAGGGACAGAAAGAGAGGGAGACAGAGATTCCCAAGCAGGTTCCGTGCTGTCAGCATAGAGCCCTATGCAGGGCTTGGTCTCACAAACCATGAAATCATGACCTCAGTTGAAATCAAGAGTCGGGCACTCAACCCACTGAGCCACCAGGGCACCCTTAAATTTTCTTATTAAAACCTACTCATGGAGACACCTAGTACTTAGTCATGTCATATTTTTTAATGGGTTTCTGCAAGTATGTGGCCAATAGAAGCCACGAACGCTTAACATCCATTCATGTATTTATTCATTGAGTCAACAACCATCTACTATGCTTATTTGTTTTTAAAGGAAAAGGAAAAACCAGTGGAGAAAAAAGATAATATGAACAATAAGGAAGCAGTAAACGTTAATAGAAAATTATGACAAAACGGAAACGAATGAACGTCTCTGAAAAAGGACGGAATGGTACAGAAGAGGTGCAGAGGATTTACACCAGAGAAGTGGAAAAGTAGTCATCCACTGAAATGTAAAAACAAACAAAACGGAGAGAAAACAGGAGAGGCAAATATGTGCACTTACATGTTGTTATTAGGTTTGTTGGTGTTTCAAAAATCTACAACACAAAAGTCTACTATACAGAAACTTGGTCAGGAATTAGCACCCCCACGTGAACAAAGAGGCAGAACTATATTTTGTCACAAGGTCAGAGTGATCTGGGATGTCAGGTATAATTTTATGATGATCGAATTACAACATTTAGGGGATGATGAGCATCTGTGGCCTAATTTTGAATCTAACTTGAAATGAGTTAACACTCCAGAAAACATTCATGAGGCACTTAGAGGAATACAAAAGTTATAAAGTCAGTGAACACAAAAACATAAATTCGGTCCCAAGAGAAGAAAGCACAAACAACATCTCCACATAAACCAGTGACAAGAATAACGAAAAGAATGACACGAAAAGAAAAAGGCAAGAGGAAAGCCATTTTGTACAACAGAAAATATTGTTGAGAAATGATAGATGTAAGAGGTTTATCAGGTTATTTAAGAGGCTGGTTAAGGTTTGAATATCTTGTGTTGAAATTATTGAAAATAATCATAACAAATGTCAAAGTTGGTATCAGCAAATGTCATGGGACTATATAAGATATGTATTTTTCTCTCATTTTTCATGTAATTTTCACATCAATCTTCTGTGGTGGGCACTAACATTACCTACGCTCCCTGAATTTCACAGATGAGGAAACTATAGCACAGAGAGGTAATGGGTAATGAATGAACTTGCCCAAAGTTACATAGTTATTAAGTGACACAGCTAGGGTTTTTAACGCCAAAACCTACAAAACTTAGCTCCTGTCTGAGTAAACACTTTCCGCTCTATGTGTCCCAACAAAAAAATTCTATTATTTTTCATCCCAGTGTTAATCATAACTACAATTTTATGCATGCCCTTTTTCTCATGTATGATATATTACTTAGTAGTTATATCATATGCCTCATATATAAATAGTGTAATAGTATGTAGGTATAGTTCTGTATAAGCAATGTATTCCTAACATTTCCCAATTTCAGTGTTCTTCATCAAAAGGGGACTCTAAAATATTAATTGTAGAAAATGTATTGCGGGACGCCTGGGCGCCTGGGTGGCTCAGTCAGTTGAGTGTCCGACTTTGGCTCAGGTCATGATTTCACAGTTCATGGGTTCAAGCCCTGCATCAGGTGTTACCATGAACCTCTTTTTTTATACCGAAAAAGTAGAAATAGCTAAGCTTTACATTCATGCATCCAGGGATTCATTCTTACCAGGTCTATGATTTAAATAGCAATACCCCCTTAATAATAACAGCAATAATAATTATATGTGTCTAATATCTATTTCGTGTACTTAACTGTGGGTCAGGCATTGAACTAAGCTTTTTCAAATGTGTGGTCCCTTGGTATGCTTGGCTTTTAATTCTCATAATATTTGAAAGAGGCACATAACTGTTTTCAGTTTTCAGGCAAAGAAACACAAAAATAAAACATACAAAATAAACGAGATTTAAATTGGGTAAGTTAGTGGAATTGAAGGTCAAATCAACCAAAACCTAAGTTCATGACTTTGATCGTCCATTATATTTCCTCCTCACCTATTAGGCGTTTATAATACTGACAAATTAGAAATGGCCTCCCCAAGAAATGGGGCTGGGGATGGTCCGTCTCTCTTCGCATCATTCATCCTAGTTCAACCTAGTCAAGATGTTAAAAGCCGTATTGGGAAGTTCTGCATAAGAGGGGTCCCCATTCAAAGGAAAGAACACTGGTCTCATCCTGCGGTGAGTAGTTTGAGCTTCTGCTGTTCAGTGTGCCATAGGCTGGTTGCATGTGTTCTTGCAAGGTTAACAGCACAAGCATGTCATATGTGTGTGTGTCACAGCAGGACAAGGATCTTCTTCTCCTTCTCCTCCTCTTCCTCCTTCCCCCCCCCCTTCTCCTTCTCTTTCTCCTTCTCTTTCTTCTCTTTCCCCTCCCCCTTTCTTTCCCTTTTTATTTCTCCAGGCAAGAGTTTGATGCCAAGTCTATTTACAAAGTTCAGCTTTGGGGTCATGAGAATTTTGCTGCACACAACTGACAGTTTTATGTTCCTGAGACTCACAAAGCTTTTATGCTCTTCCTTCTCTTTCTTTAGTGCCCTGTATCTTAACCTCTCCTTCCTAATGTGCCCAACTATTGTTCAGAATCATATAGTGAACTCTGGACACAGACAGCTAGAAATACAGCTTATAACCTGAGTCTGATTGCAGAAACACATTTGACAATATTTTGGTGAGTTTTTGCAGTAGTGAGATCTATGCAATGAGTTCGATAATAGTCTCCTTTTGAGCTAGTTAGGTCTCTGGAGAGGAACATAATAGGAGTTTTGGAAAGATGCAACTATTCTGAGGTTTTCCTGAAATCACACAAAGAAAGTAATGAAGGGGGATCACTTAGTAGTCTTAAATATGATTATCTTGTTTTCTTTCAGACATAGTTCATACACAGATCAGTAAATTTATGGTTTCGATCGATGACCTTAAAAATAAATTAATAAAGAAATCCCCCTGGAAAGAATGCTCTATACAGAACAAAGATCTAGAAAAATCCTTTCTTAACTAGAGGTCAAAAACAGTCCAGGCCACAATTTCCGGCTGTGGGTGTACTGTATTCTCAGGCAATTAATGACTTTAGGGTACCAACTTGCTTCCAGTAGTAAAAACAAGAAAAAAAAAAAGACTATCTTCAATGTACAAACAAGCTGTTTTGAATTTGTTTTTATGTCAGCTGTTTGAAACTTGGAACATATTTCTCCCCATGGAAACAATGATATAAATTGCGGTTAGGTTCTTAACACAGTCAACAAAAAGCCTATTTAACTAATAATGTATTTGAAATATAGCACTAAGGGCATTAACCTCAGGTCCGGGTCTTGGTGGCAGAGGGCCAGGGGGAACCAATGGATGAAGGAACATGGGAAAATAGATTTCTTTCCCTTTAAATTTCCAATGTCAGGGGCACCTGGGTGGCTCAGTTGATTAAGCGTCCAACTTCAGTTCAGGTCATGATCTTGCGGTTCGTGGGTTCGAGCCCTGCTTCGAGCTCTGTGCTGACAGCTAGGAGCCTGGATCCTGCCTCAGATTCTGTGTCCCCCTCTCTTTTTGCCCCTCCCCTGCTTGCGCTCTGTCTCTCTGTCCCTCAACAATGAACACATGTTAAAAAATTAAAAAAAAAATCTGATATCAAATCATCCGTACATATTACAAAATAGTGTTTGCAGTGGCTGTTTCTTTACTTAAAAAAAAAAAGTTTATCTATTTATTTTTGAGAGGGAGAGAGAGAGGCAGAGAGTAGGAGTTGAAGCCCAAGCAGGCTCCACACTGTCAGTGCAGAGCCCGATGTGGGGCTCAAACTCACGAACCGTAAGATCATGACCTGAGCCAAAATCAAGAGTCAGATGCTTAACTGACTGAGCCACCCAGGCACCCTGGCATGTTCTTTAAAAAAAAAAAAAAAAGGAAAGAAAGAAAGAAAGAAAGAAAGAAAGAAAGAAAAAGAAAAAGAATATGTTTGTGTGTTTTGAAGTTTTGAAGAAGAAAATTTAGCATCACATAAAATCACAGACAAGGGATAACCACTGTTAGCATGTGGGTAAATGGTGCAGAAGCTGGTTGCAAACAAAAATGCACGGTATAAACTATTTGCCCAGCCATGAGAAACTCTGGAAAGACATAAATACATTTTTTATTTGTGCAGGTTATTTTCTGCTTAAATAGTCATTTGGAATACCTCTTTGCTTTTCTTGGGATAAACGTTTCAAATTGTACTTGCTAGGGCAATGCCTGCTGTGTAAGCCTCTTGGTAGGCGTTGCCAGTGACCCTCCAGAAAGGTGTTTCTACTTTACGTTCTCATCAGAAGTTACGTGCAATAGCTGTGCAAAAAAAAATGTGAAATGGGTTTGTTCGACTTCAGCACTGTTTCGCTTTCCTTTCGAAATAAAAAAAAAACATAACACAATTTTCCTTTGCACGTCCTTTCTAAAGGGACCCTCCCCCGTTGGTTGCTGTCGCTGGTGTTTCTTCCACTCGAAAGACTCTGGTACCTTCTCCACTGTAAACGTCTCCGCTAACACTACTCACCCCACTGCAACATTACTTAGAAAGCGCTCTTTCTCCAAATTCTCACTGGGTCTCCAAAAATTGCATCTGCACATCTGTGAAAAGATCCCCAGTAAGTGTAACTACAAACTGAAAAAGACGTGTTTTAGTAACGAATGCACATCTTAAGGAGCCAATGTTTTCTGCAGGGTGGCACGATTCAAGGTGTACAAAAAGGCCAATTTCAAAAGAACAGCAAAAGTACTGAATTCCAAAATACATTGTGGCTGGACGAGATGAATTATACTTACTAAATCATTATCAATAGCCTAAGAAAGAGTTATGTGTTTTGACTTAGATTGCTCATTTCTAAGATGTAATCAGAGATATGAGCACAGATTTGAGTGAAAGGGGTCCATCCAGGGATGCTTAAAATATAGAATAACTAATTAGACACAAGTGCCAATCAAAACACTTTCACGTGAAGGAATAAACACTCTTAACATACCCCCCATGGAAGATGTTAATGGCATACAGAAGGACAGTAACACCGATTAGAAATATTTTCGAATCCTCATAAATTTGTTAAAATTGGATTCCCGGATCCATCGACCAAACTGCAGTCACTACTCATTTTGGTGTTGATTGTAGATAGTGATTTCAACGATCTTTTCCATACTTTGATGCACTGTGAGTTTACACAGCTCTCAAAGCCTGAGCTGCAAAGTTTGTTTTAATAATGAGATCTGGCAGTCAAAAGTCAATAACAAACTCTCTGAGCTCCTGTATTTCTGAATTTTTTTTCAGTGGAAAACAAGCTGTGGAAAAACACACATTCAAATAGCATCCGTGGATCCTTAAAGAAACAACAGCCCTTTTTTTCTTCTTCTTCTTCTTTTTTTTTTTTTTTTTTTTGGCCTCTGCCACTTTTCATCTTCAATAGTGCAGGTGCTTGGTTCTTTTTCCCATCTCTATGGCATAGAATAAAAATAAATAAATAAAGACACACACAGCCTCCTTGTCATTGCCATACTCAGCAACAAGCATTTCAACTGGGGTTTATGGGGTAATAAATTATTGTACCCTGTCCTGGCGAGTAGCTTTTTTGAAAGGCCACATCCGGTCTTTGGGGCACTAGCTTTTATTATGCATTTCATATTGAAACAAAGGTCAAATTAATTGACCTTATCTATGTGAAAAACCAGCTGGTTGCCTAGAGAAATAAAATCTTTTACAGAGACTTTAGGGACAAGTAAACAACAGGGAAGCTCAATCCACTAGCAGCTGGAATCTGCAATTAGAAAGAGAGTAAATTCGGAGGAATTTAATTTTTAAGTGACCAGTTAAGAATAAGTAACAATTATATTTTCTCTAAGGAACATTAGAGCCGAAGAGATTCCAAAGGTCATCTGTATGTACACGTGATACTTCACAATTTCGTCACGTATTATACATTTAAGGGAGGGGGGCAGAGAAGTTATAAGCCTTCCATTCTGTGGTCTCTAGGGACAAACTTCGCAATCCTTTCGATGAGAATAACCAAGTCATTCAGAGTCTGAAAGAAATCATTTTAGATCTGAAAGAATCAAAGTTGGAGTACCGTTTTAGTTTTCTCCCCCCAAACTCAAAATAGATATTCTATGCCCTCTGAATTTCCTGTTATTGTATATACCAGCCCAAAGGCTGCAAAGTTTAATGTAGAGACCCAATAGGAGAGGAGGCTAATTTAGTTTTCTAAAATATCTGTCCCTCCATTGTCTCATCTGGTAAATGGATGATGATTCTTGAATCTCACAACGTTTGGGAAAATCACAACAGACAGTGTAAATTAATATCTCAACACTCCGGGTCTGGCAATAAGCAATAAAAGAGGTTATAATAAGGATTGCCATTCAGAACCACCAGATGCAATCGTCTCCACTTGTCACACACAAACAAGTAAGCTTAGGTCTCCAATTTCTTAGTTTATTGCTTCACTTCTCCCCTTTTAGTTTATATTCGCGACCACAGCCCTCGACACAGTTTTGTCTGAGAAAATGGCTCTGAGTGCCGTGCTAGGGAACGGGCATTTTGAAACCTTTGACAATTGTGACTCTAATACGTGAATTTGACTCACATGTGAATTTAACAAGTATATGAAGAAATAATGGGCTGCAGGGACCTGATGAAAGTACTTTCCCTGTGTCTCTTATTTTAATTACTGAGCACACTTATGACCCTGTGCGTTGAAAAATAATTATTTTGAATTAATCAGATGCAAACATAATGGGCACATTGGATTTGATGGATGAGATTTTCCTGCTCCTGCAAAGCCCACATTGGGTGGAGTCCTGCTGTACCGTCCAGCATGGAAAAGATTAAGCCCCAGAAAGCACATCTGCATGGTGGAACTTTGAAAAAGTTAATGGCTGTGAAAAAGGGTTTGAACTTCTAGCTGAGGTCAGAAACAGGGTGATTTAGTGACTTTAGTAAACAGACTCGCAATGAGGTAAAATGAAATTTGGTTTCGTTTTGGCCAGGACATAGAGAAAGAACATCAATAAAGTTTTCAGTGCTCAAAGGTAAGCCCAAGGCCCACGTGGCGAGTGAACTATTGGTAAAAAGCAGTTCATTGTTCTATCCGATGATTAGTATTATCTTTTTATTTGCTCCAACCCAGGATGTAATCTTGGAAATGGGGACACAGAGGTAAAGGGATTCAGTCAAATCACACACACACACACACACACACACACACACACACACAAAAGAAAAAAAAAAAAGAAAAAAGAAAAAAGAAAAAAGAAAAAAAAATAAAAGAAAAAGAAAGAAGAGATAAATGACTGATCACTGAACACACAATGGTTGGACTAAATCCTCTGAAACCAGCGGAACTGACTCTCTAAATTCATATGCAAGGCAACATGTTAGTTCCTAGCAAGGCTGACTTAATGTGACAAAACCATGTTAATGAGCATGCTTTTTAAAATTCCTGGTGTTTGCTTATGAGGTGGCATTTGAGGTTCGTGGGGAAGAAAGTCAAAACAAAGGAAAAACAGGTCAGAAATCAGTAGAACAAAGATACTGATTTTGGAGCTGGATGGGGGGAGAAGAGGGAGAGACAAAATTAGATGCCTCTAGGAAGGAGAATTTTCTTTCCATTTTTCTAAAGATGTAACAACAAAAATTATCTCTACTTAGTAGAAAGGGCTGATGGTACATCTCCAGAAACCCATGTACAGACAGGGGCATGGAAACGATCTCACGGGAAATACATTACTGGATCTTGGGCCACAAGATGGATCCCTTGACTTGTCAGATTTGCTGCAACAATTTGAGATTCAGTCACAGTTGCCAGTATTTCAAAGGCATTTGCATTTCTTCATGAGTCTTGGAAGAGTGACCGTGATGTCCTTTGCTGCAGAAAAAGGCCAATTTGGGGACAGAAGGCTGATCAGATTCCTGCGGCCTCCATGGCTCCATGTTTCCTGGTGGAAAGCAGGAACGTGCGTGAGCTGCTTTGACTCCAAGTACCCCAGGAACCGCCAGTGAACCTGAAAGCCCCCACATCTGGCTACAGCTTGCCCTTGTTTGCTTTAAATTCTGCACACAGACGACCACCCTGGCTGTGAATTCAGGGATGGCCCAGCCTTCTTTCCGCATGGCCAGGGGAGGTGGGGAATCTGTAAACTCACCTGGTCTGAGGGTGAGGTCCACTGGCGTTTTCAACTCGCTTTTGTTTTTGTTAGTTTTACTCCTTTGGAAAGGGGTTTCTGCGGCAGTGAACACACATCCATCATCCTTTCTCCTTTGCTTATTCCTTCTCCATCAGGTATAAACTATGTCCTGGCAAAGAAATGGTCAGTGCTTTACAGAGACACCCCCAAACACATACCCCTATAGAACAGAAACTTCTGGGTAAGGTGCCTCTGATAACAATTCACTTTCCACAGATTTTCTTTAGCTCTGTGACAGTTCAGCTTGTTTCTCTTTCAAAAATTGGCTTCTCTCTGGGAGAAAAAATGAAATAGAAGAGGAAACTCTCAAAGATCTCAGACAATTATTAAGTACAATGTGTTGCTCTTTAAAAATCAGTATTTGGTTATGAGACAAAGAGTACATGAGAGAACAGCGACCTCAATGCTCTGGTAGCTGATAGTTCAAACCATGAGCCACTCTCTTGTGCTTTCAGAAATCCATTAGTTTTCTTTTAATGGTGTATATACAACATTGAAAAGCAGTCAGCCAAGACATGGTCCTTAAAATTAAACCAATGCAATTTTTACAGTTGTTTCTTTTCTTTCAAAACAAAAATATGACTTTTTTTGTGGCAATTCAAATCGCAGGGACACAGCCTCAAGAATACTAGTCAAACAGTGAAAAATTTTATTGGAGCATTTTGCCCGTCCCCACACTGGACATATTTCTGAGTGCAAATGATAGGATGGAATGCTATTTCTTCATATATTTGATACAAATGGCTTTAAGTATATCAAGTGACTGCTGTATGAAGAAAAACAAAACAAAAACAGAGAACAGCAATAACAATCTAGATTCACCCTTTCTTCCTTTTATAGGCAAAAATGTGTGAAAGCTGGCAGGTACTGGAAAAATCTAAATTACGTTGAGGAATCACACCGCCGCTGTGTCTCTAGCTAGGCACCTGGCAGCCCGTTCTTCTCCCTCCTGAAGAGTCAGTAGGATTATCCCTCCTCTCTCTTGTCGAAGTGGTGACTCCACAGAAGGACCACAGTGGGGGCTCTGCCCCCCAACCCCTGAGTCAGACGTGGCAGAATTTTTCCAGAATATACACCGTACCTTATCTTTCTGGATCATAAGTGTTCACAATTCATCATCCAGGTGGTTTTTTTTCTTGACCCCAAATTCTGTCTTATAATTGTCCAATGGTTGGCAAAGAATTTGCTTCTAACTGTCTATGTTGATTAATTATTACAGGGCAATTGGGAAGTAGAGGAGGCTTCCTTGAAGCAGGAAGGACAGATGCACAGAGCGGTCTACATTTCTGATAAAGCGCTTTCTAACTACACACCGAAGTCCGTAAGCACAAAAGTCCTGCTCTATTAAGTGCAATCCCTGAAAATGCCGTTTAGGGGAATCGTTGCTGCAAATAACCGAAATAAAGATTAATAGATGGATATGGACATAAAGAAAAGTAGAGTATAAAGGGGAACGCTGTGGATCACTAATGAGGAAACCAAATGTATCTTTTTGAGATTTGCACCATGGCCGTGAACGTGGTTGGCAGTCAACGTGGAAAATGTTGTTCAAACATTGTGTTTCAACTGCGGAAAATAAGTGTACAAATAAATAAAAGTAAGTAGATGGTATTTCTAGAAACAAATGGCGTTGCGTGTTGAGCACTAAAGGTTTTAGTGTTGGGATGTTTATTTTCTCAACTATTGATGGTAGGTTTTCTCGATTTAAAAGAGTCAGTATAGATAATTATTTCTTTTCCCTGGCTCTGGGTTTTCCTGATAATTGGGACAGGAATAAATTCTCAGATTTTAGCATCGTTTAACTTGAAAAGCAGGTAAAGATGCACTTTACACATGACATAAAAAGCCTTATAACTTTTTGAGAAGTCGGAAAATGGACAAGAACAAATATTGATTTCTGTATTTCAGAACTTCAGCATCTAATGCAATGTGGTACACGTCATTGAGCCAGTCCATACTGTTAACTTTTGACTGCATCACTAGGTTTCTCTTTGTGTTAAGTTGTGTCTAATATAATCTTTCTGGGAAAAAAGAAAAGTCCTGGTTTCCACTCATACCTGTATCAGTCTTTATGGAGAAAGTTTATACAGAGAACAGAGAATTTGATTGACTTAGTATCCAAGTCATAACAAATATCAGATTGCTCAAACTGACAAATGAAATTAATGAAATTGGAAATCACAAGGACACCTCCTTTTTTCGGAGACAGGAATCTATTCTATTTGCTTTTGCGGGAATGGTGGGGGGTGTTTAGCATTTGCCTTCCTAGTTACACTTTGCATTGGCCAATAGGAGAGCTTTTATTTTCAGAATGATTCAAGGTGTAAAAAAAGAAAGTGGCCGAAAGGATATAGATCGGTCCTTTAAATGGAAGCTTCCAGTCTAAACGGTTCGCCTGTCCTTAGACATATCACCCATATTGAAGCACGGAAGGCATCTTGCTGATCATTTTAGACTTCCGTGCCTTGGTAGGCTCAGACATTGCATGCTACGCTGATGTCTAGGGAAAGATAGATGTCCGTTAATTCTCCAGATGTGCTATTGGTCGGACTGCACTTATATCCGCGTCTGGAAATGTTTAAAGAAATGGCTGAATTTTTTCCCCACTTTATTTTTGGATATCTTAGTATCCTGGATTCTTGTCGACAGCCAGTTTATATCTTTCTTGATCTTCATCACCACACTAGGAATTCTCCCTCCTAATATATATATATATATATATATATATATATATATATATATATAATGTCCTATCAGAGCATTTTTCAAATGTCCTTTGCTTGCAAAGTGTCGGTTTTTACCTCTGGGTGAGGAATGAATTTTAACTGATGTGTTGTTACTTCCACCTAGTGGCAAGAGTGGAGAATACAACTTTCTTGTGTTGAAAACTGAAAATCATTCCCGGATCCTCTAGAAATCAACGGATTTGGCAAATATTTCTTGAGTACTTTCCATATGCTGAATGCAGTGAACAAAATGTAATGAACCAAATGGTCTCACTTTAGAAGTAAAAATAAGATAATGTATTGAAAAATACTCCAATATACTTATTGAAACATATGGCTCCATGTTTCATTTTTAATAAGCATTATATTTTTAGAACACTTTTTATATTTACAGAAAAGCTGCAAATAGAAAACAAGAGGTACCATATGCACCTCATCCCCTTTCTCCTTATGCTGACATCTGACTTTTTCATGGTGCCTTGTCGAAACTAAGAAATTAACTTTGGTACCTTATTATTAACTAGTACTTGTGACTTCAGACCTCATTTGGATTCTGCTAGTTTTTCCACCTATGTTCCTTTTCTGTTCCAGAACCCAGTTTAGGAGACCACCTTATATTTCATATCATGTCTCCTTTATCTCTTCTGGTTTGTTCTTTTTAATATATCAAGTTATCGTACCCTACCACAATTATTTTGATAGCAATAAAAAGAGCAACAACAATACAAAAGTGAGTACAGTGAGTGTATCTGTGAGTCAACTATTACATTCTTATGAGAATAAACCTTGACTTTCAAATTTGGAAGATTTTAAGACTTGGGGAAATGACAACGTTTGCAAGGACAGAATGAGAATGTGCTGAGTCCATTTAAAAACAGGAATCTGGGAACAACATTTTCTTTGTTCTTTTCTGGTTGACCTTAGGGCATCTCTAACATGTGACCAGTGCTAGCATGAGCTGGCAAAGGAATAAGCTGTGTTACTTAATGAAACAGCAACAATAACAACAATGAATTGGAGGCAGAAGCAATAAATATCACATCTAAGAAGATCAGAAGAGAGAGCGTCATGGTTACAAAGTATCAATAATATCCTTTCAAAGTTCAGTGGTAGATCTAGTGAGCCTACACTTCCTTTGCCCACAGTGACTTACACCTCTCCAGGTAGTCACGGTCTACACCAGTTGATTGGTGAATAATAACTTCTGATTGGGTCATGCTGCTGTTTAACTTGTCTATTTAACTCACAGGTACTATTTGTCACATTGTCCACCCAACCACTTTGTACTCACTTGTAATAAAGAATGATGTCTCTTAATTCTATCCTGTTATGTGATCGACAGGAATACAAACAGGAAGACAAGAATCATTCATTCACTACTTTACTCCTTCATTCATCCCACAGATACTCAATGTCTAGCACAGGAAAGCCCTTCCTCTAGTTGCTAGGTCTGCAGAGTGAAAAACAAAACAAAACAAAAACATCCTCGATTTCATGAAACATCACAGACTGAGTTGAAAATAAAAACTTTCTGAACGGCCATCAAAGAAAGCACCTCCCTACTGTTCTTCGGCAATACTTTTTTTTTTTTCTTTTTCAAACCATTTGTTCTGTGGCCACCTTGTATACCCAAGCCCCAGAGTCTTTTAAAAAGAGGCTTTTACGATCAAAGACAAGAGCTGAAAGTCTTCAGCTGTAAGATAAGTAGGCTGAGTCCCTCTGGTTGCATCAGAACTCAGTTTCTAAATTATGTGAGACTAAGAGAGACTCCGGTGGTAGGGAGATGTCACTTTTGGTAGCAAATGAGCACTTGCTTTTCCAGAAAACTTTTCTTGAAACTGCAAAGAAAACCATTGTTAAGTGCTTCGGATAGAATCAAGAATACATACAAATTTAAGTTCATGATAGAGAAGGTACTCACATAAGTACGGAGAGAATAGTCTCATCCATAAATGTTGAGGAAAAATATTTCTTTCTCTGAGGGAAGGAAAAGCAGATTTCTCTTAAATCACAAAACATACAGAAAACAAAATCAGATAAATTAAATGGTGTTGAAGGAAGAGGACACCATTCAACATTTGAAAAAAAGGCTGAATTTATTACTTACTTTAAATTTTTTTTTAAAGTAATAGCTATACCTGGGCCCCTGGGTGGCTCAGTCTGTTAAGCGTCTAACTTTGGCTCAGGTCACGATCTCACAGTTCCTGGGTTCTAGTCCTGCGTCGAGCTCTGTGCTGACAGGTTGGAGCCTGGAGCCTGCTTTGGATTCTGTGTCTCCCTCTCTCTCTCTGCCCCTCCTGGCTCGCTCGCTCTCGCTCTCTCTCTCTCTCTCAAAAATAAATAAACATTAAAAAAAATTTAAAGTAGTCACTATACCCAACATGGGGCTTGAACTCACGACCATGAGATCAAGAGTCCAACCCTCCCCCAACTGAGCCAGCCAGGTGCCCCAAATTTATTACTTACTTACATAAGACAAAGCTGTGCTTTTTAGGCATGGTTTTCCTGATTGCAAGGCAGGAAGCTTATTTTAATAGGGATTTGGGAAAGGTAGAGTTCAAGGATTTGCAAACTTTCATAGTCAGAAGCAGCTTGCTGTCAGATGTAGAAGTGTGACAGTGTAGGCTTATCCGGGTAGGCTTATTGCTGACTGACTGACTTTCAGAAATGTGCACATGGTGGCTGTAACACACTATCTGAGCTTCAAAAACATGTGGCATTACTGACTGTCTGGCTCTCAGAAGCATGACCACTGATTAGCACTGTCAGCAGCCTTTAAACAGATCCTACAAATAACGTAAGGAAAAATGGGCAAAAGGTTTGAACAGACACTTAACCCAAAACAAAAATACATGATAGCAGATAAGGATAGGTAAAATGAAAGATGTCTGGTACCATTAGTCCTTGGAGAAATGTAGTCTGAAACCACAATGGGACACCATTACAAGCATTAGGCTACAATGAAAAAGGCTGATCATAACAAGTGATGGAAAGGATGTCGGGGGGTTGAGGGCGGGAGCTAGAGCCCTCATATACTCTTGGTGGGAATGTCAAATGGCACTATCAGTTTGGAAAACAATTTGACAGTTTATTTAAAAAGTAAAACATATGCCTACCATGTATTCAAGCCCTTCTAATTCCATATATTTAACAGAGAGAAATGAAAGCCTGTGTCCATACACAGACTCCTACACAGATGCTCCCAGCAGCTTTATTTGTAATAGTCAAAAAGAAGAAACAACACAAATCTTCATCAATACAAGGATGGATAAAAAAAATTACGGGCAGCCGGATGGCTCAGTCGGTTGAGCTTCCGACTCTTGATTTTGGCTCAGGTCATGATCCCAGGTTCGTTCACACTCACTGTGGAGCCTGCTTAAGATTCTCTCTCCCCCCCCTCCCCCCCCCTCCCCCCCCAGCTCATGCTTTCTCTGTCTAAAATAATTTTTTAAAATACATTATATCCATATGATTTTATACTACTTACCAATAAAAATGAATGAGTTATTGATACACTCAACAACATGGATGAATGTCAATAACTTAGCTATGCTGAGTGAAACACATCAAAAAGGTACATACTTCATGCTTCTATTTTTATCAATTTCTAGAAATGCAAACTAATTTTCAGTGACAGAAAGAGGTTGATGTTTACCTGGGGATGAATGGGGATGGTGTTGAAAGAAATTACCAAGGAATCTGTTCAGGAATGAGATTGATGGGTAACATCATAAATCCATGTTTAACTTTATAATAAGCTGGCAAATTATTTTAAAAGCAGCTATACCAGATACCATATGTTTTCACTCTTATGTGGATCCTGAGAAACTTAACAGAAGACCATGGGGGAGCAGAAGGGGAAAAAAAAGTTACAGACAGAGAAGGAGGGAGGCAAACCTTAAGAGACTCTTAAATACAGAGAACAAACTGAGGGTGGATGGGGTGGGGGAGGGGAGGAGGGAGGGGGAAATGGGTGATGGGCATTGAGGAGGGCACTTGTTGGGATGAGCACTGGGTGTTGTATGGAAACCAATTTGACAATAAATTTCAATTTTTTAAAAAAGCAGCTGTACCTTTTTGTATTCCCACCAACAATGAATGAAAAGATATTTTAAAAACTTGCTATAATATACCCTTGCTGGAATTTGGCATTATTATTTTTTTTTCTTTACTTGACTGTAGCCATTCTGATAGTTGTATCGCAGTATTTTGTGGTGGTTTTAATTTGCATTTATTTTATGACTAATAATGTTGAGTATCTTTTCATATGGTTATTTTCAATCTGCATATTTCCTTTGCTGAAGCGTCTATTTTTAATTTGAATGGCTTTTTGTATTGCTATTTTGTAAGAGATCTTTGTGTATTTTGGATATGTATATGTCCAGATATGTATAACTGGCAAATATGTCTTCCCATTTCAATGGCTTGTTTTTCCATTTCCTTAGCAATTTTCTTTCACAGAGAAAATATTACTGGAGCCTTTAATTTTAATGGAGTCCCATTTATTTGTATAGTTTGTGGTTTTGGTTTTATATCTTAAGATATCCTTACCTGACCAAATGCCACAAACACTTTCTCCAGTGGTTTGTTAGACTTTTTCTATAGTTTTGTTTATGAGTTAGGTGCATGATTCATTTTGAATTAATTTTGTATAAGGTGTGAGGTATACCTCTAAGTCTCTCTCTCTCTCTCTCTCTCCCTCTCCCCACCCCCCTTCTCGTAGATGTCCAAACATTACCATCACTATTTCAACACGCTGAATAAGACTGGTGTTGACAGACACTGTTGCCATATTTTTGATCCAGGGATAAAAATTACTGTCCTTCACCGGTAAGTCTGACGACACTTGTAGGTTTCCTATCGTTGTCAGTGTCTTTCGGGAGCATAAAGAAACTTCTAGTGTGCTGGCAGTTTTTTATAATGGATAGATGTTGAGTATTAAGTGTTTTCTGAACATCTGTTGATGCTATTAATTAGGCCGTTTTGGTTGTCACATGTTCTATATTCTCATTGGTTTTCTGTCTATTCATTCTATCACTTAATGGGAGTAGAATGTTAAAGTCTCCAAGGATACTGGGAAGCTTGTCCATTATTTCTTTCAGTTCTATTATTTTCCTTTGTGCATTTTTGAACATTTTTGTTCGGTAAACAAACATTTAGAATTCTTATGTTTTCTTGATAAATTGGCCCTTTAATCATTACGCAATGTTCTTTTTCCCCCTCCATTATTTTTCTTCTTCTGAATTTATTTCATAGTAATACAGCCACTCCATCTAATTTTGATTACCATTTACATGTGATATTTTTTCCATCTTTTTATGCTTTTAATCTATCCATGTCATTATATTTCAAGTGTGTTTGCCAAGTAATTGGAAATAATTGTGGTGTTTCCCAAGTAATTAGGAACAATTCAATAAGTGGGTCTTGTCAATGTTATTCAATCTGACAATTTCTGTCTTTGAGTTCTTATCTTTCAGCCATTGGTATTTAATGTGACATTGATATGATTAGATTGGGTCTTACACTTAAAAAAAGTTTCTATTCATTTGTTCTTTTTTGTTCCTCTGTATACCCTTTTATTATAGACTATTTAAATATTTTTAGTATTCCATTTTAATCAGTCAGTTGCTTTTGGGCTCTTTCTACTTGTATCATTGGGAGAATGGGGTTAGTTCTAGGAATTATAATACACACAACTAATTTTTCAAACTCACAGTTGTTATTTTACCAAATCAATTAAAGTATAGAAATATTACAACCATAAGCCTTTTACCCTATTCATCCTTATGTCTTAGTTGTCATATATATTACATTTACGTAACACTGAACAATGTCAAAATTTTTGCTTTCAATATTCACATACTCTTTAAAGAGCATAAGAATAAAAAACATAATGTTTTCTTTACTCACATATTTTTCCTTCCTGTTGTACTTCCTGTGTTCTTAAACTAAGACTTAGACTAATCCCTTAGACTAAGGGATTTATGTTAGCATTTCTTTTGTAGCAACTAATTCGACAGCTGAGAATGTTTTTAATTCATCTTCACTCCTGAAGGATATTTTCAT
Organism: Panthera uncia; assembly: GCF_023721935.1. Classification (NCBI taxonomy): domain Eukaryota; kingdom Metazoa; phylum Chordata; class Mammalia; order Carnivora; family Felidae; genus Panthera; species Panthera uncia. Next base: position 21,920,510 of record NC_064814.1, on the reverse strand, counting down.
TGGATATAGGATTGTGAGTTGACAGCTACTTTTTCTTATTACATTGAAGATGCTTTCCATGGTCTCGCGGACATCAAGTCTCTTGTCGAGTGATCTCTAGTCTTTAAATCATGGTGCCCCCTTACAGATGTCATTTTTTTCTGGTTGATTTCACGTTTTTTCTTACCTTTGGTTTCACACGGTTTGATTATGATGTGACCAAGCATTGTTTTCTTTGACCTTTGGTTTTATTTATGTATTTATGTATTTATGTATTTATTTATTTATTTATTTATTGCTGTTATACAATACCAAGGTTTCTTTGTAGCAAGTTCAAATAACACAAAAACAGAGGAAAAAAAAAAAAGAAAGAAATGTACCACTGTGCAGAATTTTCTTTCAATTTCTCCCCTACCAACTGTAATCATTTCATCCTTCCACTCATTCAATAACTAACTTTAATTATGATTCCTCTCTTTCACCCCATAAATAATACTTTCGCCAATATCTCACATAATATCTATTTCAAGAAATGTAATGGAAATGTTTTGGTCCTTATGTTTATAGATGTCTCTTGTAACTTGTGCTGCAACTTGTAACACATTTGACCACTCCCTGCTTCCAGAGAATTATACTGGCTTATGTAACTCTACACATTAGATTTCCCACACTGTCCAGTCTTTTTTTTTCTTTCTTTTAACCAGTTTCTCTTCATCTTTTAGTGTCATAAATGCTTCTAGGCTTCATAGTTCTCTCTGGGTTCTTATTTTAATACCATTTGCAAGCAATGTAATCAGTGTTCTGGTTTTCTTTATCCTGTATGTGTAACTCATGCATACACACCTCTGTTTCTGTTTTCTGCTGAGCTACAAACCAGTACAACCCAATCACCTGTTGGCCATCTCTACCTGGATAGCTCTCAAATATCTTAAAGTCAGCACTGACAAATTTAACTTACATTTCCCACCGTGTATGCTCCTCTGCCTGTATTGAAAGCATTTTCCAGTAAATAGTAATACACTATGTGCAATCAGAAACCAGGAATCTTAGCACGAATATTAAGTCTCAGTTTTGTCTTCACGTGCTCATCTATCAAGTAGCAAATCTTGTCAATTCTCCCACCTAGATATCTCTTGAATGGACATGTCTGTTTTCTCCCAGCTGCTGCGTATTCTGTTCCAAATCGCCATCACATATGAACGGCAATCGCAACAATCCCTCTCACACGTCTCCCTGTGTCCACTATTGCTCCCACCCACCAATTCTCAGTGAAGCAAGTTGGAGTGACCCTTGATGTGCGAACCGGACTATGTCGTCTTCCTTCCTGAAGTAGACAATAGCTCCCTGTTGGCCCCAAAGAATAAAATCCTTAACACAGCTTATAGGGCTTCCCTGATCCCCACACTGACAACACATCTAATGTATTAATTTTATGTTGCTGCCCAAGAGAATGCCCCAAAACTCAAACTAAAACAGCCAAATGTATTCTCTGTACTCTCTTATACTTCTTTAAGTCAGAAGTGCAACACAGATCTCACCGAGTTAAAATCAAGGTGTGGAGCGGGATGTGCTCCTGTCTGTAAGCTCTACAGGAGAAGCCACTAGCTTGCATTTTCTAGCTTCTAGATGCCACCCAAATTCCTTGGCTCATGACCTCCTTCATCCATCATCAAAGCCAAGAATGATGGGTCAATTCCTAGTAATTTCTTGAACTTCTCCTCCTTTCATCTCATCTATCTGCCTTACCCTTCTTCCCCCACCCCCCACACTTAAGAGCTCACAGAATTAGATTGGTATCACTTCCCTATTTGAAGGTCAGTGGGGTTCACATTGTTCCCAGTGCCTCAAAAGTTCTTCCTCCTTTCCATCCACTTCCCCCCTTTATCTGATGAGCTCTCCTTTTTCCTTCATTCTTTAAATTAAATTTTAAATTTGAGTTTATCATGGTGGTCTTTTCTGACCTTCAAAAAAGGGCAAATCCCTTTGTTTCAGGACAATCTACTCCCCCTTTTCTCTCATTCATTTCATGTATGTGACTTTACTTGTAAGATATCATTTCGATGTTTGCAGGGACATAGTGTGCCTTGTCTCCTGTAGTGCCCTGGCACCTAGTGGGATACCTGGCAAATGAATCATGAAGACATGAGAAATAGAACTAAAATGTTTACTCCTCTCTATCCACGACATCCTTCCGCCTTAATTCCACTTCTTCCCCTACCTTACTTCCCCCCAAGCAGTTTTACTCTGCTTGGGGAATTTCTAGACTAATTAATCCAGATTATTTTCCAATTTTCAAGATTTAGCTCTCATGTTGTCTCTTTTTCAAGGCTTCTCTGAGGGTACCAGTCTGAGTTGGGTGGCTTACCTGGGAATTTCTATAACATCTCTTGGTCATGACCCTTATATTGTAATAATATTCAGCCTCAGTTAGATCTTGAGCTGTTTGAGGACAGGCACATATTCTTTTTAAGTCATGTATCTCAGGTCTAGGACAGTGCCTAACAAATATCAAGCACTCACTCAATGATGTTGAAAGAGTCAATAAATGGGTTTCCTCTTAAGAAACAAAAATTACATTCATTAATTTCCAAAATATAAAAGTACCAAAGTTGCTGAAAAAGTGTATGCCGAATAATATGTATCCTGATAAAAACTTTACTGGTTTATCTTCTTTCTTTCCATCTATCGATCTCTATGTATCTATATCTATCTATCTATCTATCTGTCTGTCTATCTACCTATCATCTATCTACCTACCTACCTATCATCTATCTATCTATCTACCTACCTACCTATTATCTATCTATTATCTACCATCATCTATCTATCTATCTATCTATCTATTATCTATCTATCTATCTATCTATCTACCTATTATCTATCTATTATCTATCTATCTATCATCTATCTATCTATCTATCTATCTATCATCTATCTACTTTGCTTATTTATTTTGGGGAAGGATGCCATGTAGCCATGACATTAGGATAAAACTCACTGCACCTGAGAAAATAATATGCCTGTCAAATGTCACACTACCACAAGATGGCAGGATTGTATTGTGCTTACCACTTATGTATAAGTATTTTATGCATTTATAAATAGTGTACATGGCGTATATATATATATATATATATACATGCATATATATACGTATATACATATATACACATATATATGTGTATATGTGTATATATGTATATATATATATACATACGTATGTATATATATAAAATCTGTGTTCTTCCAGAACAATTAATATCTATTATTATAGAATAAATCACTAATAAGTTGATCCCATTCAAAATAAATTATACAGAGGCAAATTCTGACTAAATTTTTATTTTTATGCTGAAACCCAAGATACAGTCACTAGCCTTGTATTTTTTTTTTCCGTTCCTAATACTCAATTGCTACAATTTGATGCATGGCTGCTATAAACAAGGGGTCAATCCTATAGGCAGATAATAGCATCTCTCTTTTTATGAGGAGAAGCTGAAACTAGGAAATGTTTGGCTACCTCATCTGAAAACATCTGGAACAATTATGAGTGAAAATGTAAAACCCTGGCCTTTGGATCTTTTAAATTCAAAGTTACCAATTTTTGTACTAGGCCATTCTGCCTGCACAGCCTGTGCGTGTATATGTTCTCCCATGTGGTCCTATCTTCCTAATGTTGCTTGGTTTTGAAGGACACATGCCCTAAACAATAGATTCTTCTCCAATCAAAACTCTCAATGACACGTTCCCCCTTCTGTGAATTCCTGACCCTTTCAGGTTCCCCAGCTTTCTGGGGTGTGCTGAGGCAGAGGTCTCCCCATGGCTGGCTCTGAGATGCTGACGGTGCTTGAACGGACCAGGTAAGAGCTCTGAAGTCAAAGAGTCTATAATCAGCAAAGACCAAATATATATATACATATATATGTATATATATATATACATATATATGTATATA
>NC_064814.1:21889184-21916176 GCF_023721935.1 Panthera uncia | reverse complement strand
ATATATATATATATCACTCTTAAAAGCAATTCTATTTACACATGGTGAAGTTGGGAGAGCTCTCTTACCAACAGATAGATAAGTAATCAATTTGATACCCAGGAATTCCATGCAATAGGTGTAGGATTTTTAAAGGAAGAATTGGGGTGAATGACTCATTTGAACTATGCAAGCCAGTTAAGTGTTGTTTGGAAATCCAAGGGCACCATTTGACAGAGATGCTGAATATTGCCACTCTACTTTTAGCGTAGATGACTCAAAGTCTCCAGGGCTTGAATAACTGGAAGAAAGAATTCCTATATTAGGCAGATGTCAATAAACCCAAGAGCTTCAGTTTCATGATTCTGGATAATAAGACTGACATATTTGAATAGCAGGTGTCTGTAGAAGAAGCCCAAGCCTGGGTGCATGGACAATAGCTATCATTACTTAAAACAAGTGCAAAAGATGTCAATAATGCTGCACCACCTTTAAGGAAGCAGTCTTCAGCCATTGTTACAAAGGATAAGTCACATATATTGACACAGACAGATGAGGTCTCTCTTCATTGAAAGCCCGAGTTTACTCATCTCCCTGTTGCTGGTGAAAGCAATTGTCAGGGTGTTCTAATCCACTCAGGCACACAAAGTAAATCCAGGGTAGATTAGAGAATTAGTATTTGCAACAATGTATTACCGAGTAATAACAATTATGTTATTTCATAACATAATAACAATAATGTCATTTCATCAGTAGGGGAGAGAAATGTCTACTCACTGAGAAATTTATTTACTGATTATTAGAAACTTGCACTTTAAAATGTTAATGGGTATCAGGGCACCTGGATGACTCAGTTTGTTAAGTACCCGACTTCAACTCAGGTCACGATCTAACAGTTCATGAGTCCAAGCCTCACATCAGGCTCTCTGCTGTCAGTAAGGAGGCCGCTTTGGAACCTATCTCCCTCTCTCTCTGCCCCACCCCCCGGCCCTCTCAAAAATAAACAAACATTAAAAAAAAGATTTAAAAATTTTAATGGGTATTTAATAACATTTCTTTAATTTAAATATGTGAGTTGTGGATCTAATAATAAGTGAGGTGACCAAGATATTCATAAGGTAAGATGTTGAATATTCTAGAAGTTATAAGGTTTTTTTTTCAGGAAAATAGTAATATTAGATAAAAATTTAATCTTAAAAAATAGTTTAACTGACCCTCAAGTTCCCCGAACCCTACAATGATATGATAAATTTTGTGAGTAGGAAATGTAGCTATATTCTTCTGTCCATAAGGAGGGAAAGAAGACAGGTAGTTTCAAAAGGAGCTAACTTTCTACAATATGGAATTATCTGTTGCACGTTGAATGACGGTCTGATGGATGAAGTTGAACCTCCAGCTGTCCAACTTTGGGCCAGAGTCATTCAAGGTGTGTTGTGGAGATGGGACAGGTGCAAGGGCGGACCGCCACACTCCATCACTTCTTCAAAAACTGATGACACAGAACATATGTTTCTAGTAGTCTAAATTTCTCACTTTCTTGACAGCTGTGCAACCAGCATACAGGCTGACTAAGCTGCATCGCTCCCTGGTTAGGAGGAGACACATTAGCAGGAACCTCAAGGGAGAATGGTTCAAAGGAGTTGAAGTTGTCTATGCGGAAGCCACAAGTTCACGGAGCACCCTCCAGTATCAGAAGTTTCTGGCTGACACAGAGTAACTTGAGATAACTCAGGGAATGGGGTATCCTAAGAAATGTGGCACAAATTTTCAAACTTAAATTCATCACTTAAAAAAAAAAAAGTAGAGGGGCGCCTGGGTGGCTCAGTCGCTTAAGCATCTGACTTCGGCTCAGGTCATGATCTCCCGGTTTGTGAGTTTGAGCCCTGGGTTTGGCTCTGGGCTGACAGCTCAGAGCTGGAGCCTGCTTCACATTCTGTGTCTCATTCTCTCTCTACCCTCCACCGCTCACACTCTGTCTCTATCTCTCCCTCAAAAATAAATAAGCATTAATTTTTTTTAAAGAGTAGAAATAGGAAAAGGGTGCTAATCGTTTTCAGAAGCAAGACTCCTCTGCATTGGTTATTAATTTTAATGACTTCTGTTTAGTACCACTGCCTAATGGGCTTCTTCCAGAACACAGGGACTCTGCTGCAGTGATTGCTTAAATAATATCACACTGTTGAAGGAGAAAATAAGGGAACAATGTTTTCTCCCAGATCATTAGCATTGGAGAGAATAAATAAAAGAAGACAAAACGAAATCCTAAATATCCTCAGATGATGTCTGTTTGACAATCTTTTGTCTGGGATTAATAAAAGTAGCTACTTATTAACAGTAATGAAAACATTATTTCTGGGAAAACAGCACGTCTAAGTTCATTTTACACAGAGGTGAATGCAATCACTGGCAAAAAAGAATCACTTACAGAAGTCCTCATTGTGATTACAATAAATAAGTCATTTTGATAGCTTTCTTGTGAAATAACGGAGCAGCTTCGATTGACCCAGTAATATTTCAGGCAAAACTGGCCACGAGGACTTTTCGTTGTCAGATCAGTGCCTCAAGAATGATCTGGAAGGAGTTAACTTTGGGACAAAACCCTGTTTTCTAATCAACTCCATTACATACGCACACAATAGCTTCTTGATGAGCTTGCCCAGCCCCACTGTTACTCAGAACTGCATGTTCTAAACTATACCTGAGTCTTTTTACAGTAAAAATACTACCATTTAGCATTATCCCTATTTGTGCTTAAAACTGTTAGCCTCAGGAATTCATGCTTCCAATGGTGAAAATAAGTCACAGAACGACCATACAAACAGCCCCGCTCCCAGGTTAGAATATTGGTCCTGATTTTCTCCTCCTTTCTACTTGCCATTTCTTTCTGACTTATCCATACTGAGATCAGTATGCTTTTGTATTTTGAATTTGTTGGTTTCTTAGAATTTATTTTCCCCTAATCCAGAACAATAACTCTGTTAAGTCTTGATAGTTACTTAAAAAAATTTTTTAATGTTTATTTAGTTGCGAGAGGCAGAGAGAGACAGAGCACAGCAGGGGAGGGGTAGAGAGAGGGAGACACAGAATTTGAAGTAGGCTCCAGGCTCTGAGTGGTCAGCACAGAGCCCGACGTGGGGCTCAAACCCAGGTATTGTGAGATCATGACCTGAGCCGAAGTCGGTGCTCAACCATCGGAGCCACCCAGGAGCCCCTTAATAAGTACATAAAACATATACATAACCCTCAACATTTTCTCATCAAAGTAAAACCTGAAAACTATTGGGCTTGTACCAAATTGTTTTTTCAGATGATCAATACAATATATTCTGCATAATTTTATATAATTTTGCTGGAGACCACAGGAAGGATAAAAACAGAGACCCTCGATTCTACATTGTATTCTATTAAATTCTACTCTACTCTACTCTACTCTACTCTATTAAATTCTATTCTACTAAAATTAAGGGAAGTGTTTCCTACTTAGGAGTTAGTTACATGTAAAGAATATTCTTTACATGCCTTAGAATATATGGAGACTTCCTGGTGTTACCCAATTGCTTTCTGAAACCAGCAAGGGTTGGACTATTTCTGGGGAGTGTGAGAAAACTAGTTCTCAGTCTGAGAGGACAGAAGGACAAATTACCAGCAGCAAGACTAACCAACATACACGAGGGAATGGATTGTAGTGCTTTAAGGGGTTCATGGTTCTGGAGTTATGTCCAACTGCAATGCCAAGTGAAAATGGGTTCATGTGAGTGTGACACAGACCACTTTGGAGGAACTGTCAAAGTAGGTGTAAGAGTCCATTCCATACCCCGGATATAAACTGCGGCGGTTTGTGGGATTTCTTTGCAGAGAGCTGATGTCATGAAGGTGAGGGATTGCTCATTTGCTCCCAGTCTAGAGAGAATGGGCTTCCACAAGACTACTTGGAAGGTCTGATATGTGTCCTGGCATTTGAAGACATGGTGGACTGGGGTCTAACTTCTACCCAAGGCACTGCGAAGGGCATGAGGAAATTTGGGAAGCTGCTTTGGCTGGTGGAATAGAGGTGAGATGCTTCTTGGTTTCAGAAGTAACTGCGCTTCTGGGGCACCTGGATGACTCAGTTGGTTAAGCATTCAACTCTTGGTTTCAGCTCAGGTCATGATTTCATGGTTTGTGAGTTCAAGCCTTTGGTCAGGCTCTGTGCTGACAACATGGAGACTGCTTGGGATTCTCTCTCTCTCTCTCTCTCTTTCTCCCTCTCTCTCTTCCCCTCCCCTGCTTTCTTTCTCTCTCTCTCTCAAAATAAACAAATAAACTTAAAAAAAAAAAAAGAAAGAACCACATTTCCATTCCATAGCAGGCCAAAGAATGTATGACTATTTTTCTAGGACCAGATGTGGGCTTGGGTAGGATAGAGAGCTGGTCTGGAGCTGCTTACATTCTACTCAGAAGGTCCATTAGGAGGGTGCAGAGGGGAATCCAGCATTTGGGAAGAGAGAGCTTATCCAAAGATAAGGTCTTGAAGAGGGGGAGGAGGGGCTATGAGGAGGCAGCACAGCACACATCCAGAGTTTGAGATGGAGAGGGCAAGGTAAATTTCCCCTAAAGAACCTGGGAAAGTACCTATCTTGGACACCTCTTATGCATCATAACAGATCCGTTCAACCTCACTCTCTGATTTTGACCACCACTTCAGCAATGAGCTCTTCATGGGCTCCAAGTAGCTTCCTGTAGGTGCATTGTGGCACTGCCTCACTTCAAGCCCATGCATTATTCCTCTTACCTGTCCCTGGGCTGCTTTTTTTTTTTTTTTTTTTTTTTTTTTTTGTGGCACTGTAGCAGAAGCTCTCTTGGAGCTCATGCATGTTCGCCTTTGAACTTTAGGAGAGGTAATGTCTTAATGAAAATTACCTCTTAACAAGAGTCAATAGGAGCCAATGAATAAAAGCTTCTCCTCCCTCCACTGAATGATTGTTTCAAAGCCTTATGCCATGCAGCTTCTCAGGAGGTCTCAGTGGATCCAACAACCAGTTAGACCCTGGCTGACCTAACAAGACATCTTTATTTTGCTTCTCTCTCCTGCCTTGTTTCATTATCCCTGCCCATCACTTCTGCTCTGAGGTCATAGTCCCTAATAAATTATGCAGGTTAAACATTCTGAGGAACTATGACTAAAAAAAAAATCCTTGAGATAAAGAGAACTCTAAGCCAACATAGAACTCATTTAAATACATTTCTCATGCTCATTACCTTTTATATACTTTTTCATGCTCCACTTCTCAGCTTTTACCTAATAACCACTCCAATTCCAGCTAATAACTGGGAGAAAAGGTGAGCAAGAAAGGAAATGTATCATGCCCTTCCTTCTCCCAGTGTGCTGTGGCCAAATTCCTACAGCTCAGCTGGGAGGAGGAGAAAATGGAAGGTTAAATCCATTCAGGCATGTGAATATTACATAAGCCTGAATACTTCAGCTTTCCAGTTAAAACTGAGTTTGTTACCTAAGGTGAGTGAAGGATTTCCCAATATCTAAGAGTGGGCAGGAACTCAAGGGCCACCCCCAAGTTTTCATCCAGAGTCCTGGAAAGGCTACACCACTGAATAGATCCTGAAGGAACAGTATGGAACAAAAATAAAGTTCCATGTGTTTATATCTCGTTGATCACTCCTACTGAACATATGGGTTATGTAAGTTTGGATGGGTTAGTTAATATCTTGGATGGGTTAGTTAATTTGGTTTGTTATTATCCAAATTCAGGAAGCAATTAAATACCCCTTATCTTATTAGAATCGTGATAAATGAGATTATGTAGGTAAAAGTACCTAGCAAAATGCCGTGCAAATGGCAGGCACTCAGCCACTGTTAGAGTCTTTCTTTCTCCAAACATTTGTATCCTGTCATCTTTGATATAGGAGCAACACTGAGGAATTATTAGAAAACTCAGCTTATTAGATAAGGGGAGAGTAGATAGAAATCAGCTGAGGTCTTAAGATATTATTCTTTGGTTATTAGGCAAATCATTTAACATCACTTTGGGCTATGGTCATGACCGGATTCATGGGCATGATACCTGAGCAGTCAGTCACACGTGGTCTCACCTTCCGAAGAACTTTATGCTTGGTTTAATACTCTGCTTTCACTTGTCTTGGAATTTTAAACAATGCTGTCTTTGAACTTGTGTTTTGTAAGTAAAGTCCAATGGGACACTAGATCATATGTGTAAATGAAGATCTACATGATACATATGTCCACTGTGGTTTCTTACTCCCTGTTTACCTACAGCATCTGCAATGCTTCATGGCACAAAATTCTACTGGACTCTCCATGCATGGAAATCCAGGTATGGGGGAACACCACCAAAAAGACATGATCATCAACTGACCCGTGAGCAGGACCTGGATATTCAGAGTTTCTTCACCCCTTCCACTGTCCTTGCAATATGGGTTCCACTTGACTTTCCCACTTCCAGAAGCTGCTCCAAGGACATAGCCTTGAGATAGTAATGTGCTGAAAACGCCTGCATGGTATATGTGACTGCAACCAGTTAAGGCCTCTGCAAGCTTTTAAGATTTGATGTGCAGGTGTGGGCATCCATCCATCTTGCTGCCATTCAAGACATGCCTCCTATGCAAGTTCCCCTTGCTAGCTAGTCATAGATTGATTGATTGATTTGAGAGAGAGAGAGAGAGAGTTAGTGGGGCAGAAGGAGAGAGAGAGAATCCCAAGCATGCTCCATACTCGGCACAGAGCCCAATGTGGGGCTGGATCTCATGATCCTGGGATCATGACCTGAGCTGAAATCAAGAGTTGGTCGTTCAATGACTGAGTCACCCCCGTGCCCCTCCCTTGCTTTTTAAAACTGCCACCACCAACCTGGAGTGCCCTCCCTCTTTTTCCATCTCTCCTTGTACTCTGAGTGCAGGGCCGTTTCAGATTCTACCAGGGAGCTTTCTGGGAGGGTTGTGAATCAACGACAGGTAGACTCAAGGGTACAAGGTAAGCGTGTTTCATCTCCTAGTGAGTAAGCCAGGGCTCTGACATCCCTGGGAGGCCACATTTTCCATTCTAATTAGAAGCTGTTTTCCAATGGGAAGGAAGACAGTGACATTCTAGAAAACCCAAATGACTGAGGAACCTATCATGTCCTTTCTTGCTTGCTACTTCCCTGTATCAGCCAAACGTTTATGCTGAATAGGATGACCAAGGTGGAAAGGTGGTCGTACCCACAGTTCCTTTCCTTTCACTCCATCTTTATTTATCAGTAAGCCACAGCTAGAGTGGTGATAAAATGTGCATGTATCAAGAAGTGACAAAACAGTAGAAGTAGTTTTCTAGAACATTTCCACTGCTGCAAAGGAAACACATTTGCATGTATGACCTACGAAACACAAAGTGTACAATTCAGGTGAGTCTGCATACCAGCAAAGGCTCTTATATTTGTATTTAAAACTGTCATTGTAGAATACAAAGATGGCCTGGAAATTTATGCTAATAATACCACATCTTACAATTTTCTTACTGAGGACAACATTAAAGAAATAACACCAAGGAAATTAAAAGTATTATGACAAGGTGAGAGAGATCTCAAAAGAAAGAAACTTTTCTAAAAAAATATTTTAGTACTTAAAAGTGTATTTATTTATTTTGAGAGAGAGTGTGTGTGCATGTACAAGCCGGGGAGAGGCAGAGAGAGGGAGAGAGGGAATCCCAATAAGGTTCTGTGTTGTCTGCAAGGAGCTTGGTGTGGGGCTGAGTGCGGGGCTCAATCTTGAGATCATGACCTGAGCCCAAATCAAGAGTCAGCCGTTCAACTGACGGAGCCGTCCAGGCACCCCTATATTTTAATACTTTTAACAGTACTTTTTTCCTGTTTTCTGAACCAGGGGTTCCCATTTTCATTCTGTACTGGGATGAACAAATCATACATTCCAGGCATTCATTCCCTTGTCTAGAAAGAGGAGTATTCCCACAAGAAGATCTCCTAGAGCCCCTGGTTTCTAACATTCTATCCAGAGTTTCTGCTAGAAAAATGGGCTCTACCTCTGGCTGACCACAGCCCACTAAAGAAAGTAACCTGTCTATGGGTTTGGCCAACAGATGGCGCCTTTGTGCTGAGAAGGAGTGGCTTGGATCCTGGGTGCTCAGGATACAGCAGCTTGAGATGAATTGTAAGCTTCTCTTCGCCCCCTTGGCTGGGTGCCTTTATGCAGAGCAAGCCACAGAGCATTACAGGGCAGTCTTGATTTTATCCGTCCAAGTGTTTTCCTCTTACCACTTGCAAATTTGAGTTTGCCTTCTCTTCTTCTAACCTCTAGTTAATGAATCATGGTTCAAAGCGTGGCTGCTCCTAATATGGAACTTGTTTCTGTGCTAAAAGCAGAAGAGACCAGTTTGGAACGATGCTTCTTGCATTGTTATCTGGGTTTTGGCAATTCTAAACCAGTGGTGGTTGAGTGAAACGTTATGAACTTTTGGAAAAATAGTAGGAATTGTACAAAAACAGAACCCAGTTGACTTTCCTTCTTTGCTGTTGGTGTTCTTTCGTTGTTTTGTTCTGAAATAAAAGCCATCAACTAAAAAAAAAAAAAGTGCTCCTTTGGTAGTATGTTCAAAACAGAAGGACCCTTAAAAGGATACCATTTAAATGTCTCATTGCCTTTCAGCAAGAAGTTGAAACCAAAGACCTGTTCTGGTGATTTCATTAAAAATTCACCGCCTTCCCCTTTGGAGTAGGTCTGTTGACTAATTAGACACTCTCAATTCTAAATGGTTGTCTTCTGCCCCGGTACCTTACCCTCCCAGGGCAGTTTAATTTAAGCGCATTGCTCTTGTCTGTTTTCCTCCCACATTGCTGTGAAGTGTTGCTATGAGGCAGCTGAACAGCTGCTCTGCCTTTCCCCAGAAGTGGCTGCGTTCCAACAGTGGGCAAAGCCAGTTATGTAAAGATCATCTTTTTCAGGGTTTCCTAGGAAACTAGTGATACTGGTCCAGTTCCGATTTGACACGAAAACAAGAAGATGGAGTCTCACTTTGAGGGGATTGGAGGTAGCAGGGGGACAGGGAACTCTAGAGACTCCTTCCATACTAGTCTGCTTCATTTTTTTTTTAATTTTGAAAGTATAAAAATTCAGCTTCAAGGGGCTGCAATAGTCCCGATAGTAAAAATAGGAACTGGCTTGCAGTTCATGGCCTCATCCACACATCCACAGTGACCTAACTTGACTCAGTCCATTAAAAATGGGGAAGAAACAAAATCCACAATGTTTCCCCTTCTGAACTAAAAAAAAAAAAAAAAAAAAAAAAGCTGAGCTATGTAGAGGTTCCAATGACCCTCTGATTATTTCAATACATAAAAACCCAAACTGGGACAGTTCATCCTAATCTTCTCATAATGTATTCATTCCATTTAACTGGTAGATGAGAGAACCTACTTTGTACTCAGTACTGTGTTGGATCTTGAGAAACCAGAAGGATTAAAATCAGAGTATTCTTGGTTAGAACCAATAGGTTAGGAAAGGAAATAAGAGACACTGAAACCCTACTGTAATGTAATAAACAACTCAGGAGCATATGAGGACCGCTGACTGTATAATAAAGGCTTGCTGATTCTCCCTGGATATTTCAGGACTGCCTACTATAGCATGATTCTTGCTAAATACTCAAGAAAAGTTATTTAGAGTTGGTTCTAAAAATGACTATCCACATGATACCAAACAAAAAAAAATGTCAAACAACCAGTTGCTTTGCACATTATGCCAAGTAACTCATTGTCCAAAATATATTTCACTGAAGTGACTGACCACAGATGGAATAGACTAGATGTATTGGAAGTAGACAAACACGATAATAGAGGAGTTTTAATTCTTTACAAAACTCTCATCCAAAGAAATGGACCCTACCCACAAATGCTGATTTAAAAAAAAAAAAAAAAAAAGGAAATTCAAAAGATTATAGAAATGCACCAAGAGTAAATCTTTAAATGGTGTGAGAAATTATGAATTTCTTGTGATGGTATTATATTATTAGTATACTTCCACTCTTTTTACAGTGTTTCTATTAACTTGATGAGATTTTTTTAAGTTTATTTATTTATTAGAGAGAGAGCAAACGGGGGAGGGGCAGAGAGGGAGAATCCCAAGCGGGCTCCACACTGAGTGTAGAGCCCGACACGAGGCTCGAACTCCCGAACCATGAGACCATGACCTGAGTGGAAACCAAGAGTTGGATGCTTACCTGACTAAGCCACTCAGGCGCCCCCGATGAAATTTTGTTTTGACGTGTGCTTTCAGTGACCAAAAATTTGCTTTTATAGACAATGCATGTGCTTTTTAATCAATATTTCAATCATTAAAACATTAAGACTTTATATCTACCAAGAAGGTAGATTGGATTTCTTATTTCTCACCCCAAACATAAATAAGTAGACTTTAAAAAAATCAATCTTGAAATAAGAGGAATTAGGCTTTGAAGGTTTTGACTGATAGATTTTGTAAACATATTGATTTTTTTCTATAATCCCATGTCTTAGTTTTTGGTAAAAAAAAAAATGTTCCCATTCAAATGTACCACATGATATTGTGGGGTGAGTCATATCTCCTTTGTCATTTCTAAGAATTGGTCAGGATCATTTGTTTTTCTCCTCTTTCTTTTCCTCTTCCTGCTTTTAAACCTCACAACAGTCCTTTAGGTATTGTCTGTATCCTCACAAATAATTTAGCCAGAGAGTTGAGTAACTTTGTAAGGATGTTACGGCTCTCCTAACAAGGGCCTTCAGAATTCTCTCCCCTATTATATATTTCTTTTGGCCAACACCCGTGGCCGAAATCCAGAGGCTGTACCCATTCCACTTGGGAGATCATATTCTCATAAATTATACCGTTTCAAAGCAGGCCAGGAGATGTGTGGCTTCTGGTTTGTAAATATACACTGTCAGTTCTCCCTGTCTTGAAAATGCAAACTTGTTCCAATGCGATCGGTACTTTAAGGACCAGTTTGAGGACAACACAGACCTTGTGTTTGCTGATGTGCTTTTCATGAATGAGGAGCACCAGGTAAACACAAAAAACTGCCCTCATGTGAACAGAGCGGTCTAGGAATACACAAAGCACACACACACACACACACACAGACCTCACCGGGCCACGAGCCACACCCACCCACATCTGGTGTTATAACTTCCTGGTGTTCCTTCCACCACCCTCAATAGCTCCCAGCTGCTGCAACCTTCCCCGCTTCCACCAGCAAGCTGTACTTGCCAGATTTATGGTGGTAGCTAAGTAGTTCTTAACCATTTTGCACGTGCTACCATTTTTATGAGATTCTTACCATTTTTTTAAGTGTCACTGATTAAGTTTATGAATGTGGTCCCCCTAATTCGATTTATCCAAAGCTCTGTGGTTTTAATTGTGTGATTTAAAAAAAATAATTTATATATTTTTGAGAAAGAGAGAGATAGAGCAAGCAGGGGAGGGGCAGAGAGAGAGAGGGAGACAGACTCCCACGCAAGCTCTGTGCTGTCAGCACAGAGCGCCCTATGCAGGGCTTGAACTCAGGGACCGGGAGATCATGACCTGGGCTGAAACCAAGAGTCAGACGCTTAACCTACCGAGCCATGCAGGCTCCCCTTTATTGTGTGATCTTCGCATGGAGTCGTGATCTGGAGGAACTCCTGTCGCACTGTAGCAGAAAGGACTACATTTGCGAGCTGAATGGGGAACAGTGGGGCAGGGTGTGTGTAATAAACAGTAGGAGAGAATGTCATGAAGGCACCCACCTATAGGTACTGTTAATGATGCCAGTATTGATCACAGATAGGAGGAACACTGTGCTAAGACTTTGATTTTATTTATTTTGAGTGTATTTATTTTGAGAGAGAGACAGTGCTCAAGCAGGAGAGGGGCACAGAGAGAGGGAGAGAGAGAATCCCAACCAGGCTCCACACTGTCAGCGCAGAACCTGATGTGGGGCTGGAACTCACAAACCGTGAGATCAGGACCTGAGCCGAAATCAAGAGTCAGAGGCTTAACCAACTGAGCCACCCAGGCACCTCCGTTTTGGTCACTGTTGATGCTAACACCCAAAACAAAGAAAAAGTGGAAAAATTCCAGTTTATCAGCACACAGGGAGCTAACTGCTCGTGCTCCCCTGGAGCCCCGAGGAGTTCACCTCCAGCTTTGTCCCACCCATTGTTCCCTCCCTTTATCTCCACTGGCTGTGCTCCACTGGACTAAACAGTTCTCATTAGCTCTGCTAGGTACCCACATCGGGTCCATGGGAAGTAGTTATGCTTTATTGTTCCTGGGAATAATTGGAAGAGTAGAGCAATCCCCACGGAGCAGCATCTCTGTGTCTCCTAACACACAGACTATTCAGAAGATCGCTCATTTTCTGAGTTTCTCAGGTACGAGGCAGATCCCAACCTACCATGCCTCTGACCTGCTGGAGTCCTATTACAAATGCTCCAAAGAGCCTTTTGGAAGCTCTTTGGAAGGTTGGAAGAATGATAGAAGGGTTTGAAACCCAGACACTCTTCTCCAAAAAATGCATTTTCATAACATTTCTCCCTCTTTACTCTCTTGGTCCTTTCTTACCCTCAAAGTAGGCAAACAGAATCAACTGTGTTAGAACAGGTTTGACATTCCTGTTGAAAATCTGCACACAGTGATTTGGGACTTCTTGAGATACCTTGTCTCACAGTCCTTTCAGAAGAGGAAATGAACGGAGAGCAAGGGTGCTGGTTCCCAGGCCCACTCTGAAACTCAAACAGAGATATTGAGAAATGGAGAAAATAGAAGAATAAGAGAAGCTGAATATACCCACTAATTGGCTTTTGTTGTGGCTAAGAAATGTGTTTTGGAGCTGTGAGCACAGTGTGTGAGAAGAACATTCTTATCTCCGTAGCTTGTAGAGGCTTATATTAACCCAGGCAAATTTTTACCCTTATGTCTTTGTCTCTTAGCTGTTGTGGAAAGGCCATTCTGCTTTTAATTGGCTGTGCTAAGTGTTGGGTGCTGCTTGTGGTGGCTTAGTCCACAGCAAAATAACTGTTTCCATAGAATCAGGAACACATGTACAGGCAGCTTCAAGTGAAAGCTTGGGCTCTACATGTCTCAGCCAAAGGGGCATAACCTTTGTCTAAGGCCCTGGCCATGAGCCATGGAGCAAGAAGGTTTCCAAGGATGTTCGGGCCACTCAGACCTCAGGCAGGCATGTAGGTCACGTAACAGCTTCGGGAAAGCCATGGAAGCCACACAAAGTGGTCTCCATGGGTTCCAGCCACACAGGTGGCCTCCCTCAACTAAGATGCAGGTTGTGTGTGGGCCTCATCTGAGCCACTAACTTGTTTAACAGTGCAGGAAGCCTCAGTGTCAAGCTCTTATATCTTACCTCGGAAGTACAGCTTCTCCTTAGCAGAAATCAGCCATCAGACAGATAATCATTCTGCGTACAAGCTTTTTAGGTAGAAGGTGTTGAACCACAGTTTTGGTGCCAGACTGAGTTGTGTGTACATCAGTTAAGATTCAGTATTTAAAGTTTATTTATTTATTTTTGAGAGAGAGAGAGAGAGAGAGAGAGAGAGAGAGGCAGGGAGAGGCAGATAAAAAGAGAGAATCCCAAGCAGGCTCTGCACTGTCAGCATGGAGCCCAATGCAGGGCTTGAACTCATGAAGCTTGGAAGTTGGACACTTAACCAACTGAGCCACCCAGGCGCCCCAGTAAGATTCAGTCTTTAAAGTGTAGATACTAGGTCTAAGCAGTCAGTTCTAAATCAGCCAAAAAAAAAAAAAGAGAGAGAGAATGGACCAGTCTTGCATCATGTGGCCTGTCCACTGATTCCATAATCACCTCCTAACACACGGGCTTTTAAGTTGGGTCTAAATTGGGGAACATATTTTCCCTAGGAGGCAGGTGTCTTAGACCTAAGCAACTCAAAAAAACAGAAGTGGGAGGGGTCATTTTGATACAGAATTGATAAGGCAATGCCTCTGTTCAGAAGTCTGGATGCAGAAGGAGATTCAATTTCGAACAAGGGTGACGGAAATGTGAACCTCAAGTGACAAACAGAAATTAATAGGTTTTGAATACGTAGATATAAAAGATAAACACACACACACACACACACACACACACACACACAAAGAGCAGAGAGGTCAGACTGCACCATTGCAAAATTTTAATTTCGGAATAAAGCAGTGATGTCTAACAGAATAACACGTACCTTTTTCCTCCCAGGTAGAGCAAGTGAGTAGTGCTAAATATCACCACCGGTAAGGAGCTTACTCTCCACCAAGCGAGTTTACAGACTGCAGATTCTGGGCAACTGACATGAACTGAGAGCCATTCCAGTCAAGATAAAACCAAGGTGTTCTTCCTTTCCTCAGATGACATTGGTATCGTCCACAGCTTTTGGCAAGTGCTGGGTTCTGAGACCTACTGTATTTTCTAGCATCTATCTCTGTAGCTGAGGGGGATCTTGTTTTCTAAATTTGTGGGTGATAATTATGTGGAGTGATTTCTATTGGAATCTTTAAAGAAAGAACATGGGCATCAGAGTCTCGGTGTTGAACCAATTTAACTTCCAAAGTCCTGGGAAAAACTGTACCCGTTCTTGAGAGAAACAGCCCAGGCTACAGCTGCTGACTGA
The DNA here is from genome assembly GCF_023721935.1 of Panthera uncia. NCBI lineage: Eukaryota > Metazoa > Chordata > Mammalia > Carnivora > Felidae > Panthera > Panthera uncia. The sequence continues at coordinate 21,901,564 of NC_064814.1, read as the reverse complement.
AAAGGACCTTTAGGTTGACATGAAGTGACCTTTAGCTAAATCTAAGCAGAACAAGAAGCAGGGTTGTCTGCATATAAATCAGTGCATTTATTTTAATTATAGTGCAAATATATTAAATTAATATATAAAATAAATAACAAAAAGAAATAATAAAATAATATAAATAAAATATAAAACATAAATATAATATAAAAATAAATAAAATAATATAAAATATTAAAAGTATATATCTATACATATCTTTGATTTGCAAAAGGAAGAGAGTTTGGTTGAGGGTTAATTCTTTTGGACCCTAATATACTATACCTAAGATACCAACTTTGACTTAATGGGGAGATACCGTTTGGATTCATTCCCTCCTGGAATCGCTCATCTGAAGGAATTTTATTATTGAATCATAAGGCTGTCATTTAATCTATTTACAGTGTCCTGATACGCTCCGCCAGATTCTGTGGCTGGACACAGTTCAAGATGGAAATAAAGAAATAGAACAGGGTGTGAATTTTCAGCCGTGGGTTAAAAATGTAGCCTGAGAGTCCTATTCTTCCCCATTTCAGAGCGTCCTGAGAACAAAATGTGGACCCTCTACTTGTGGGTCTAGCAGGAGATCCCAAGACAGTGTGGCCGGTACTGCAGGGGTCCGCGAAGCTGAATGTAAGACTGTCCTGAAAACTGGCTCTCCCCTTCACACAATGTGCGAAGACCATGGAAACCTGGAGGGATAATATGGGGAAACGGCTCTTTCCCGCTTCGGAAGTTTCCCCAGATATAAACATTCCTGACCTTTCGTGACCTTTAATCACTGTTCCAGCCGAAGAAATGAGATGATTGATCGGACCAGCAACTTTGAGGAGAATCAATTTGTCATACTGACTTTAGCTCCTCTTTTTCCTTTTTTCTTGTTCATTCTTCTCTTCCCTTGCCCCAGGATGGGAAGTTCCTCCAAGCCCTAGGTCTGACCCTAGAGGGGGGTGGTCTTTGCCTCCCAGGTACAGTCTGGCACGTACATGGTGGTTATTTGTTTTACTCTGAGGTTCGCTTAGTAGGTCTGTCTGGCTCGGACACTAAGCTATATCCTCTAACTTAAGTTTTATCATTAACTCGGCCGAATAAACTCCATCTGTCCCTTCTTTGTAAAATTTTCTCAGTTTTCTCAGAAGTTGGGTAGAGAAGAGAGGTGCTATGTATTAAGCCTGTGAAATTCTCAGACAACTGACATGGATCCCAATATGCAGAAAAGAAGACTGAGCCTTCGTAAGAGGGACCGGCTAACCAAGTTCATATCATTAACAAAGGAAGATGCCAATATTCAAGGCAAAGCTTGGTTGGTTCTGTAGCCCCAACTTTAACCATCTTGCTACTTTGTGTTGTTTGTTTGTTCCTGGAGCTTGAATGCATACTTTATTTTCTGTGTTTAATGAAATCAGTCACTTTCTTTTAATTATCTAAGCAATTATTTGGTAACAAAGAATGAGTAGAGGTTTCAGACTCCTTTGCCCTTTGGAGGCAATGTTAACCTAAGAAGAGAATGATGAAAGGAAAGGAGGAGAAAAGGAGAGAAGTGCAGAAGAAAGTGGGGGTGGGGAGGAACATCTGGGAGGGTGGTCTTTTTGCAAATGTCTTTTCCTGCTCCTAACTCTCCATGGCAAGGAAATGATCATGAAAAATGACAAGAATTTGTCTCCAAATAATTTCCACGGTGCAGGTGCGGAAAATAAGAATGTGGTTAAGTATTCACATATGTTAGTAATTATAATTTATGTATATTTATAAGAAATGATGTATGAGATATGATATTTCTGGCACTGATATACATTTTAAAGAGCATTTCTTTATGGTATGTGTGCACCTTCATGCATTGAATGAACTGGGCAAAAGTATTCAAACTCAACGCAAGATTGACCTAAATCAAAGAAAATACATCCTCAGCCTTGCGGAGCTGGGGCACTAGATATCTCATTAGAATTCAATTAACTAGAAACCACCAAGAGTTGAGTAAGGATTTGTCTTTACTCTCAACACAGGAATGATTTAAGTAGTTGGATACAAGAGCCAATAACTGTTTCTTCCAGTATAATTAGTATAGTTCCAAAGTCTTACTGCTGCCTGAGGACTGACAGGGAAAGGAGAAAGAAGAACCCTGAATGGTAGCCCCCATTCAGTGAGGGCTTGTGGAACCTCCTTAGAAAGGAGGTTATAATGGGATTTCCCTGTAAAATATCTGGTTCATCATATGCATGTTTCTTTTCTAAGGTTCTAGATCTCTTTAGTTTAATTACACGGAGGTTGGGTTTTTAAGGAACATTTAAAGAAGGCAAGAAAGAGTCTGTGATGCTCTATTTTAAAATTTCTCAAGAGTGTTTGAATGTCCATAGCCAATGAGTTTTGAAACCAAAAAAACATAATAAAAAGAGTCCAAACAAGTAGGGGCGCCTGGGTGGCTCAGTCAGTGGTTAAGCATCTGACTGTTGGTTTTGGTTCAGGTCATGATCTTATGGTTTCGTGAGTTCAAGCCCTGAGTCAGGTTCTGCGCTGGCACTCGTGTTACCTCTGTCTCTCTCAAAATAAATAAACTTAAAAAAAAAGAGTCCAAACAAATAACAATATCCATCCATTGCGTTTGCCTACAATGCACTTATTTTAAAAAAAGAAAATTTAATCAAAATCCCCTCACCGTTGTCTTGGTTAATACATTATAACCATAGATTTATATGATGTATATATGTTATAGACATATAGGACATAAATATATACTTATGAAATAAATAGATACTAAAAACAAAGACACCAAAAATAAATAAAATCTTTGATCTATTAAGATACATAGACAATCATTGGTTGTTGATATATAAAGATATATATTCATTGATCAAGGATTTTATTTATTTTTGGTGTCTTTGTCTCAGCTCTTAGAAAATGACTCATCTTCATATCCAGCAGATCTCCTTTGTACTAGAAAATAATTCTAGCTCTAATTATTTGTAATTTGAATTATTTGAGCTTCTCATAGGGAAAATGTGATACAATACTTTCTGGTTGTGTTCACCACTACCTACCTACTAGGAGAGCACAATGTTTAAATTGTAAGATGTTGCTGGCCTTGACTTTAGGAAAGAGAACTCTCTGCCAGCAAGAAGAATCTTGCCCCGTTGTCCTGTTTCTTCTTGTGTTTACAGGGACACTCCACCAAGCTGTGGAGGAGAACAAAGTTCCCCTAATAAACATAGTCTTGCAGTCTCTTCCTTCTAGCTTAATACTGTTTAGAAAGAAAAGGTTCTTGCCTAATTACCCCAATACTTTTGTAAAAGAAAAGCAGTCTTCCAGATAACTGGATTTGGCCACAATAGAGCAAGTAGCAATGTTGGAAATAACAAACACATGTTAATTGCTAAATGTGTGGGTTCCAATAGCACATTTACTGGCTCTAATCCTACATTCATCCTATCCTTACCTTAGCCAAGGGATCCTGGGTAGATCATCTTAACCTGTCCAGGTGTCATTTTCCCATTCAGAAAGATCTTAATAGCAATAATACTCCTATGGTTGATACGAGGATTCGATGAGACCTATGTCCAAGGCATTCAAAGAGTGCCCCCAATAAAACACGTATTCAGGTATTACCCGGTTTTGCTAAAAAAATAAGCGTTCATTTGCAAACACATATTGTGAAGAGAATAAATATAAGACTTTTTCGATATAACCTGGACTTCAAAACTCTGAACATTTGAATGAATGGAGAAATTTTATTTCTCTGGGTATTTTCAAAGAGGCAGAAAAGGATTTGCTTTAGGTCAATTTTTAGATTTTTCATCTGCGCTGAGTAATATCTAATAGCTTCAAACTCTGTGCTTAGGCAAGCCTGGGTCTTGCCCTGGCACCCAGTGTTAATCAGCCAGCTGATTGAAGCACAAATGAAATCCCAGTCACAGAGATAAAATAGATTTTAAAACAGTATCCCATTGAGGACCAGATTATCATTCATCTATTCATTACAAAACAAAGTGCTTTATATTTCCTTCCTAACAAAAAAGACCAAGTACAATAAAGTATTGTTCTCAGTTGTTGGTTTGTTGTTCTTTTTAACAAATCAAGAAATACTTGTCAGGCTATCCTCACAGAAGAAGAGTAAACATCTAAATTTATGATAATATTTTGCAGGCTCAGGAAAACTAAAATATAAAATGGGATCATAATAAGAAAATGCATAAACATGCTGGCTGCAGAAGCTAAGGGAACAAAAAGTCTGAAGGTTTTTGTTTTTGTTTTCTTTTGCTTGGTTTTTGTTTTTATATGTCCACATTGCTGTTGCAGACCCTGTTAGGTTATCAGGTTCATTAATTAATGCATCTCAAGTGCCTCGCACCATCTTATTATTTGCCATTTTTAATTGCTCTGGCCCTGTTTTTACATCAAGCATCCTGCTGTCTATGGGGTTTGATTTCCATAAGCTATAAGTCACCATGAACACTAAGATCTCAGGCTGAATTTCTCAGCCTCTTTTCCTTACGGTACCAGTGACTCCAATAGCGATGATGAGTTTCTTCAAAAGATCGCATGAGGCTTCCATAGTGTGAATCAAATGAGTTCCAGGTGCTGATGGGAAGATCATGTTACAGTGACTAATCAGGCTCCAAAGGAACTGACTACTAAAAAAGGGTATTGTATGGAATATTGTGGGAGCTACAAAAAATGGAGAGACCACCTCGTATTCCAGTGGATCTCATTTTTCTTCTCTGTAAAAGAACAGAAATATTTCAAGTACTCTTTTCTGCTACTTAATAAATACTAGTATCCATCTTATTCTACCATTATTATATAAGAGAAACAAACAAACAAAAAAATAACTTAACAAATAAAAGATTTGCTTAGTCATACCCCCTTCTCATTGCTAGAGCCCTCAGAAATACCTTGCACATTTTCCCTGACCTCAGAAAAGGGGTGAAGAAGAATCTAAGGCTAAGAAAGAACTCTTGAGTGAGCACGTATTTTAAAGAAATGAAAGAAATATTGTGTCATTGTAGTTAATAAAGAAGCAATTTTAAAAGCATCTATCTGTAAAGCATCTTCCAATTCCTATAAACTGACTGCCATGGGGGAAGGTTACTCAAACTCAGTGTTGTGCAGAGTTTATAAATGCTTCTGCGAGGAGATAAGAGAGATTTTTCATTAGGATATTAAGTGCTCACAATAGAGCGGAGAAAATATGCCATTCACTGAATTTCTGTCGCTTCCATGAGTTTAATTTGCTTTATATATTCTTTTTTTTTCCCCCATGGATATTACAGAAGTTAGTTTCATCAGATTCCTTTAGCATGTTAAACTATTCAGAATTTAGAATTTTTGTACTTCAAGTAAATGAAGTTTTGGTATATTGGGTTCATTATCAAGTTTTTTTTTTGTTTTTTTTGTTTTGTTTTGTTTTGTTTTTTTTTGCACATACCAAAATTGCCACTTGCAAATTTAAAACTCTACTTTTCTGTCAGGCCCTGTCTCTTTTTCCTCCTGTAGTGAGATGCTGTTTCTGACTTCAGTTTAACTTATGCTGAAAAAGTCAGAAATAAAGCATTTGTTCCTGCAAAGATATAAGACAGTTAAAGGAAACAAAAATGTCTACTTTGAAATTTCATTGTTATTTATTTATTTATTTGTTTTTTTAAAGTTTATCTATTTATTTTGAGAGAGAGAGAGAGAGAAAGCTAGCATGGGGAGAGACAGTTAGAGAGGGAGAGGGAGAGAACCCCAAGCAGGCTCTGAACTGCAGAGCCTGATTCAGGGTTTGAACTCACAAACCTTGAGATCATGACCTGAGCCGAAGTCAAGAGTCAGATGCTTAACCAACTGAGCCACCCAGGCGCCCCAGTTGTTATTTAGATATGAACAGCCGATCATATCTTTCTATCTTACAGGGATATGTTTATATTCTTCATTAGGATAAGAAATAATATTTTCATTTAAAGTATAAAAAGGCTTAAGTTCAGCAAATCTTCATTGTCACAGGTTAATAAACTCTTGACTTGATAAAATGCTCATTTATAAAAGGCGAGAATTTAAAATGCTAGTATCTCATTTTTTAAAAAATGCTCATTTATAAAAGGCGAGAATTTTCCTAAGTGTGTTAATGGCTGCTGAAGCTATTAATAAATGTTTGGTGAGGAAGAGTTTCCATGATCCAATAAATTTGGGAAATACTTGACTTAAAAAGATGACTACATGTATTTTTGGGCACTTACAAGAATCTTAATCTGCTAACATATATTGTGATAGAGAATCAGATACTGTATGTGGTGTTTCCCAAACTTCTTTGATCGTGGAAGTACGTTTGAACATTCTGTGGAGTTAATGGTCTTTAGAACACACTTTGGAAAATCCCTGCCCTGGGCCTCTAATTTAAAAATCATCTAACACATCATAAATATACATCTACGTTGGGTTTATTATAAAGAATCAGAACACCACTTGTGATCAGCAAGGAAATGATAGATTCAAATTAACCTCAAAATAGTAACATCAGATCATAAGAGTAATTTGCACTGGGCCTTTCTCTCAGAAAAAAAGTCATGCTTCATTAGATCAGAACCATCTGTGGACTCAGAAATTAATCAGTGTAATTTTCCACATTAAAAATGTAAAGAAAAAATATACAAACATAGGAATAGACTCAGAGAAAACATTTGGTAAAATTCAACACTGACTCACATAAAAACCTTCAGCAATGAGGAAAATACAAAGTCATTATATTATAAAATACTTGTGTAAGTACATAATAATGATGGAAGCTAAGATCACCAGGTAAAAGTTTGAAGAAAAGCAAGATACATGTATAGTTTCAAGGTCTCTCTCCCAAGGAGTTTTTTTTTACAACAAGGAGAAAGGTAGTAACTTCACCGTAGAGAAAAATGGCAGGCACCACCTTAACCAAGGAAACCCAGTAATGCGGCATGGACTTCATATATCCTTGTGATACACAGAGAAAGGCACGATGCCCTTTCTATGGTAGTCTTGCCAAAAGTGCATAACTTCAATATAATTTAAAAAAAAGGACCAGGCAACCCCCAAATTGAGAACCTGTTATAAGATAACTGGCTGGTACTCATCAACCATGTCAAGATTATGAAAAACACGGGAGCTTCAGGATCCAGCTGCCACAGATTGCTGAAGATCAAGGGCCCATGATAACTAAATGTGAAGTGGGATTCTGGAGTGGATCCTGAAAAAGAAGCAGGATATCTATGGAAAAACCAATCATACTTAAAAGAAGTCAGTTAATAGTGTTGTGTCAGTGTTCATTTCCTGCGCTGATCATTATACTACTGAAGTTATCAACATTAGGGGAAGCTGGATGCAGGGTACTGCGTGATTTTTTGCAAACAGAGAGCTTTTAAAATAAGATTTTTAAAGCATTTCTTGGACGACTTTCCAATACCCTCATATGCTTTTTTATGGATAGACCTAACCTCAGTTTGGATATATAGTATGAGATTGTAGGCATGGTGCAAGGCAGCAGGGAGTTCCGTTCCATGGCTTGGGTTGAATTTGTATTCTAATGTTCATAAAACATATTTTATGTATGAGCTCATAAAAGTACACAAAGTCAGATCATCCAAAAAGTTGTCTCTTCTACCTCTCATTCACTTGAAAATGCTTGCATGTTAGAATAAGTTGTGCTTTGACAATTGTTATTTGTTGTTGTTTTGTTTTGTTTTCTGTCGATTTGGATAGTTTTCTAGGAAAAACCTAGAGTATTCATGGGGAAACTTTTAAGGGGAGGTTTGCTTCCAGCCATTTTTAACACAGACTCCTTTTTTTCCAAGTACAATGGGAGACAGAACTACTCGGTGCAACTCGAGGGCTCAGCTGCTTTGTTTCCAGGAGGGCCATGGAACTAGAGTTGTCTTTACATGGCTTACCTCTCAGTCCCTGCAGGGAGAGAGCCTTCAGAACCTTCTGCAAGTCACAAGGTTACTGCTAACAAGGTTTGAAAACCATTTACGCAGAGAAAGTTTCAGAACATGAAAATGGGCGGAGGGAGCTAAGGAGAGAATTGCTTGGCTCGGAAAGTCTTCATTTCCTTAATGGAATAATAATATGTGCTTTACTCCCTGGGGGATGATGGGAATGAGCAAATTTATGATTATAAAATATCCTGCAGTTTGAGAGTATTTTGTTTTCAAAGTCCTATTGGCAAATACAGTACTTAAAATTGAATCCATTGAGTTACTTTCTTCTCAAGATGTGTGTGGGAAAATGAGATAAAAGGAATATAGGAAATGTGCAAATGAGAAATCGGAGAGAGAGAGAGGAATTTTAAACTAGGACTCTATTTGCTCAAGCACAAAAATGCTTATGCTGCTTTTGGGGACAAAAATTAAACTTGAAAATCAGAAGCCAACTGTGTTACCATACGTAGGGTGCAGACAGGAAAATGGCAGAAGTTTGGATTGGGGTGGAAATGGAATTTGCATGTAAATTAACTGAGATATAAAAACATATTTATATCCAAGGCAAACATTTAGGAAGGGTAAGGGGGAAGCTCATGGGGTATATCCAACCAGTGTAGTTCAACCTTTTTTTAAGGGAAATAAGGATTCGTTTAGAGCTTTCAAAATTACTTTTAGTCATGACTAGAGTTACTTCCACTTTCTAACCCATTGCAATTTAAATCCATTGGAATTATATATTAGATCTTGCTATCTTCGTTTTGAAAGTTAAAAAAGAAAATATTTGAGAAATAAAACCATCGCATTAGAAAGTAAACACACATCCAGAATGGGAGCAAAATAACGAATGCGAGTGAGGATAATTAAATGGGATGGAAAATATATGATAAGCTTAAGAAGTAACTATAAAGCTTCAGGAATTATTAATAAAAAAATACCAGAGGGAGCCAAATGGACTGTGAGTTGATCAAAAGACTAAGGAATTGAGAAATGCTTTGATGTCCCGAAGGACATTCACTTCAATTCAGTTCTTGTGGGGATTTTCAATTAACTTCCTGCAAGTTGAAGCCAGTTCTCTTGCTAAAGGAAGTGAAATTTCTTGAGAAAATTTTTTTCCTACCTTTGCTTGTCAGAGACCATTGTTTTTAGATATCGCATTAGAGTTTTTTGCATTGCATATGTTAGTATTCTTCACCCAAACTAGCTTTAAAAATCCAGGGAAACTGCTCTCCCCTGAAAAACCTAAAGATAGAGTAGCTTTCAAGACTGATTGGATCCAAAGTTTACCAGGGCTTGCAAATCCATTTTGCGGCCCTTCCTTTGAAGTTTGGTTTTTCCTCTAGCAAGATGACTGTTCACAGCAATGGAGCCATCTACACATTTGCTTGTTTCATTTGACAGAAGAGAGAGTGCTTTCATTCCAAAGACATTACAAGGTATCCAACCGTATGGAGGAAGATAAGTGCAGTGTATTTCTTTTTTTAATTAGCATGCGTTTCCAGGTAGTATAAGCATGCAACCTTCCATTATTTATGGTACAGTAAAGAAGGCTCAGGCATTTAACCAGTGGGGACAAGTCTATTCCTACTAACAAAAAAAAAAAAAACAAAGTAAAAAAAAAGTTTTAACAAAGTGCAGGATAGATTAGGACAAGCATGTTCAAGACTAAGAGGCTAACATCTCAAGAATTTTCAAAATTGTTGAAGGTGACCCAATTTTGCTGATTCACTTGAGGATATGCTATTGTCAGAAGATCTCAGTAATGCATGGCATTAAAGTTTTGAATAAGGGATGGAATACCAGGAGACAACATGCCCACTTCTGTTTTCCTTTAAATATTGTATTATTTGATACCTACAATGCTACATGCAATGTATATGTATGTTGTGAAGCAAAATAATACAATGAGCACTTGCAAACCCACCCATTCAATCACCAAAACATTACCACTGTTGGGTTTCCTCCTGCCTGATCCTATTTCCCCACCTCTTTCCCATTATCTTTTTTTTTATGCTTTATTTATTTTTGAGAGAGAGAGAGTGAGTGGGGGAGAAGCAGAGAGTGAGAGAGAGACACACACAGAATCCAAAGCAGGCTCCAGGCTCTGAGCTGTCAGCACAGAGCCTGACATGGGGCTCGAACTTACAAACTGTGAGATCATGATCTGAGCCAAAGTCAGAGGCTTAACTGACTGAGCCACCCAGGCACCCCTCCCATTATTCTTAATCTATGGTTTTTCTCTCTTACATGTGTATACACACAGTGGAATAAACATATGTATGTTTATGCAGTAGGATAAACAGCAAGGAGTCTACAGCTGCACCCATGGGATTGTTGAATCTCATAACCAAAATGTTTAGCGAACTAAAACAAACCAGAAATAAAAGTATGCATGCTGTACAATCCCATTTAAGTAAAGAACTAAATAATAAAAAGCACAAAAATAATCTGTGCTGTTAGAAGTCAGGACCTTAGTTGGATGGGGATATGGAATCGGAAGAGAGCAGGTGAGGAGTGTTTAGGAAACTGATACTATTCTGTTCCTTGGATATTGTCTTTGTGACATGTGTGTTTAGCTGTAAAAACTCATCAGGTTATAATCTTAGGGTACATGTACTTTATTGTGTATATGCTATCCTTAATAAAAAGTTCTAAAAATAAAATGGCAGAAAAATATCACCTGAAATGAATTACCTGAAAAGTCGAACTCTTAAAAAAAAAGAAAAAAGAAAAGAAAAGAAAAAACAGGAAAAAAATGGCAACATGATAGAAAAAAATAAGATATTAGAGGAAAGTAATAGAATGTCAGTATACCCAACATAAATTTAAGATCTTAAAGATTAAAGGCAAGTGTAGATCACGTACAAAACACCTGAAAGAATAATAACTTTGGGCCTTTCAACATTAATATCAACGTTTTCAGAAGACAACAGATAAATGCCTTGAACATTGTGAGGCAGAATAATGACCATCCCAGAATTCTATAGCCAACCAGACTTAACGGTTGTCTGGGTAAAATAAAGTGCTCAAACACGCAAACTCTCAAAAACAGTACTGGGGTATACTGTTTAGTTTTAGCAAACTGCTAGAAAATACGTTCCCCTGAAACAAAGAAACAAATCAAGGAAAATGAAGAAAATGGAAACCAGGGAACAGGAGATTGTAGTCAGGAGCCAAGCAAAGGGATCCCAGGGTGAAGACCAGAGGAGAATGGGGTGGCGGGTCTGGAGGACAACCAACCCAAATTGTGGGAAAAAGACAAGAGGGCTCCCGACAGAGGTCTTTGGGGGAAAATAATTAACGAGATGGGTTATCCGCCAGGATGTAAAAATGATTTTCAGGATTGTTGAAGGAGACGCCAGGGCTTAATGAGAAAATCAATAAAATACATACATTATTGCCTCCAAGAAAAAGAAAATGTGCAATAAATGACAGATAACTATAATATCTAAGGCTCAGTCGTGGGTAATTGCTATGTAATTGAAACAGAAGTGGATGACAACGTGAAAATTAAACTTTGAAAATGGTTGTCTGGTGACCAGTTTTGGGGTGGGGGGTCAGGAAGGGTGTCCCTAAGTTTTGCTATATGCTTATTCACAATCTTTCAATTTTAAACATAAGCAAGACTTGTTTTTCTAAAGATAACTTTACTTGAAGATAATAACCATAGATCGATAAAAAGTGAACTGAATCCGTGATGTTGGGCTTCAGCAAAGTTGTGCTGATAAACTCTCCCACTCTCACAGAAGAGCAGATTAATGAAAATCAAGGAGTTTAGGGCGGCTAGAACGAGCCCACGCGTGGTCTGCTTTAAAGAGGAGGAAGGAGAAGGTATAAAACATGGTGTCGGTTCTGTAACGTTGTTTCTGCAAGAATCTTGTCTGGAGATCCTTGTGCCATTTGGAACCTCCTAGTTCTCAAGCCAACCTTTGATACATTACACAAGGCGCCAGTGTCCTCAGGAGTCTGGGTAACTTGCTATCTGAGAAATGGGTGTGGAAAATGGAGATGTTTGGCTCGGAGGAGGCACATATGACAAACTACCATACATAATTTTCGTTGGGCCAGATGCCAGAACTGGGAAACATGGATAAAAATTCGCGAAAACAGATATAAAACAATTCAATTTAGAAACCCCAAATAGGAAAGTATACTTTCCCATGAAAACGCCTGCCACCTAGCACTGCCCCTTTCCTTCCTTCCTTTCCTTCCTTCCTTTCCTCCCTTCCTCCCTCCCTCCCTCCCTTCCTCCCTCCCTCCCTTTCCTCCCTTCCTTCCTCCTTTCCTTCCCCCCTCCCTTCCCCCTCCCTCCCTCCCTTCCTTCCTCCCTCCTTTCCTTCCTTTCTCCCTCCCTTCCTTCCTTCTTTCCTTCCTCCTTCCTTCCTTCCTTCCTTCCTTCCTTCCTTCCTTCCTTCTCTCCCTCCCTCGCTTCCTCCCTCCCTC